>NC_135557.1:5441215-5666215 GCF_964340395.1 Glandiceps talaboti | reverse complement strand
TAGCAATACACAGGGATTTGATTATAGGTATAAGATAATGGATTATATACTCCCCAGGGAGTTGAAGAAGTATAAAGGGTCGTTGTATGCCGCTATAGATCTGTACCAGGGGTAATAATTGTAAAGCGCTTTGGATGAGAAAAAAGATAAATAAATACAAACATCGAGATAATTCCGCTGCAATATCTGGCACGACTCGATCGACCTCAGTAACCCATTTAAGGTAGTCCTTATTCATGTTTATCATGATCAGATTTGAGTTAATACATACTTTAATCATACTATACGATAATTTCTGTACATTTTAATGTTATGTGAAATACTTGGTAGGATCTTTTTCTGGAATTAACATTTTAAATTGTTGTTGTTGTTGAAGATAACGCTTGAGTTGTCTCTTCATCATATCAAATCCATCTAAGCTAATATACTTGATGACTATATATTACAGGTAACATAATTGTGGATATCGGACATGGCAGATCATTCTGGACTGAGGACGAATGACAATGCAAATAATATAGTGACATCCCAGCAAAAGGGGTAAGATATTCTATTCTCAATAATGTGTGTCTGCAGTAATTGATGTTATTAAAACAGTTAACAAACAGTTGTACAAGGCAACGTGTACCTGGTACTTACACAGGTCAGCACTTTATAAAGTACATGATTCAACACTCAATGTTTGTGCCTTGTATATAACACGTTCTATCTATAGGCTGTCGAAACAAGTAGAAATGACTTCTACTTTCCGAATACTGGAATATAGAGTAAAGCTAAGTTCAGACATGTCAAAAAGTAATACTTACACCAGTCCAAAGGGGCGTTACTGTTCTTTTTCTGACTATTCTTTTTTTTCAAAGTGATAAACGTACTTATTACCTGTCTACATTTTTAATAGATATGACGAGGATCGCCCTGGTGTACTGATCGTCAGTGATCGTTTAGGATGTCATATTCGTGGTGGAATTGCTGCAGCTACACGCCTTCTCATCCAACTGCTGAGTACTATTCGTGTCTCGATCCACTGTACAGCTTCCCAAACTACTGGTGACGAAAATATCGCTGCTAAAAAACTCAACGTCAATCTTGTGTGTCCAAAACCGAGAGGAAAGCATGCACGGGATATTCCAACAACAAACCTGCTAGACCATCCTGAGACATATTTTCCACATTTACGAAAGCTCAGAAACATTGCAGTGGTGATAGGATATAGCATGCTTACATCTGAAGCTGCATATTTTATCAGAAATGAAACCTTCCCAACAGCAGCGTTTTATATCGTTAACCTATGGTCGCTGGATGTCATTCCATTCAGTCTCATTCCAGAGTGCATGGGACGTCCGGATGAATTTGAGGAAAGGAAACGAGACGTACTGAAAAGAGACAGTGTTTCGGCAACAGCAGCGTTTTCCCTTCATCATACAACTTGGCAGTTCTTTAACTCGAGATATGCAGATATACCTCATATCAACCATTCAAAACTGATGTTCCTTCCCGATACCAAATATTTGGCCAAAGCAGCCCCTGAGATTAAAGATACAGACGAGATCCAAATTTTATCTTTGTTTGAAGACCATGAATTTGAAGATCTGAAAAGTCACTCTTTTATAGCAGAAGCTATGAATGAAGTAGCAAAGGCATTTCACGGACATAATAAAACAACTCCAAAGTGGAAAATTCTATGTACACCAATGGGAAAAGAAAATAACATTCGCAAACGTCTGGAACCTTACTCGCATCTCGACATAGTGACTTCTTCAAATCCGTCACATGATGTGATAGAGGTTGAAATCAAGTGTTCAACACTAGTCGTTATACCACCATATGCAATGAATGCCCATCAATTGATGCTGACTGCCATGGCGATGGGTATACCAGTCGTTATTCCAAAGAGATCATCATATCATGACTTTGTCAAAGAGTATCTAGAAGACTTTGAAGATAGCATCGTGGTTGATGTGGTAGACAAGCCAAACGCACTAAAGGAACACATCATAAATGCAGTTGTAGAGAGGGAAGTTACATTCAAGACAGCTGCAAAGTTAAAGGAAACTCTTGGGAACATAACCAAGACCTTGCAGAATGTCAATGGTGAATTCATTGATAGGATTACGTCAGATACAAACGTCATAACGCCACCAGGTAATGACTTGTATTTATTGGTAGTTCTGCTGTCGATATTTTTCTTATGATATTTTTTTCAAAGTTGGGTTACAACCGTCTTTTGTCTTAATACAATTGATAGCACTGACTCATGTCTTACCATTCGAGTATATATAACCTATCGACAATCGTTTTATCGCAGGTGACGAGTCTCCTCAAGAGGGCGCCTCTTCATCAGATGCCAGTCCTCCACAAAAACGTAGGAAACATGATCGAACGCCAAGTAAGTTGAATCACTTTGCCATTAATTTAAGAAAATTAATGTAATTCATATTATATTCATATTATTTATACACAACTGAGAAGAAAAGGAAAGAAAAACTGTTCCTGGTGAGGGCCATAGAAATAGTTCAAGCAGAACTAGTCTAGTCTATGGCCCTGATACTATAAAAATAATAAAATATGTTTAATTGATACTTTATTCTGACATGGAGTCGCTTCTTTCCTGGCAAAACACAAGCGATATAGCCCATACTTTGCTTTCTCTCAATAATTTCTCCAAACTAAATCCATAATTATTTTAAATATTTTGTGGCTAGTATATAGCACTCTACCTTTCAATGCATTCGATTACAGTTTTTCAATAGTAGAATTGACATACTTTAAACAAAATCGAATGTATTAAAGCACATAAAACAATAAATGTTAATGTACCAAATATTGTATTCGATTGTTTTTCTCTTCAGATCATGTTAATGTACGTATGGGTATCAGTGGTGGAATATCCGATGATGGAAAGACAATGGAAGAGGTTGAAGCTGCATTTTATGAACAACATCCAGAATTCGATGAAGCTGCCAGCCAGATGAGTGGTCTCGATAAAGGACTAAATGGCGAACGTACTGGGTTTGATAGTGTCTTGTACTCTATGAAGTGTGAGACGTTAGGTGCCTTGGAGTGTCTGTGGAAGAAATACGAAACAGGAGAACTTAATCAACTGATGGAGAGGACGATCCTGACTCCAAAACTCCTCAAAGATGTTGGTGCCATCCATATATCTCTGTACACATGCCTCGACATAGAGGAATATGATCAATGCAGGAAAGAGCTCATTTTGAAAGAAGGTATGTTTATACGTTGAACTTTGCAATGTTATTTGTATGTATGTATGTATGTATGTATGTATGTATGTATGTATGTATGTATGTATGTATGTGTGTGTGTGTGTATGTGTGTGTGTGTGTGTGTATGTATGTATGTATGTATGTATGTATGTATGTATGTATGTATGTGTGTGTGTATGTATGTATGTATGTATGTATGTATGTATATATGTATGTGTGTGTATGTATGTATGTATGTATGTATGTATGTATGTATGTATGTATGTTTAATATTTCATATTTCATATTTTAGGACATAAACCAAGGAACGTTGTTAGTGAGATCAGCAGTATCGAAGAAGAGACCATAGGTAATAACATTACTACATTATCCAATGAAAACCAGCGTCTCTTAGACCGTGTGAGTGAACTAGAAGTAGATCTGACAATACTTGAAGTATCCAATGCCGAACTAAAAACAACGAACGAGTCTTTCAAACTGTCGCTTCATAATGAACAATCTTTGCGAGATAAAATCGAGAGAGCTGCAGTTGACAAAGCTGTGAGTTTACAAGACGAAATCGGTAAACTTCGCCAATCACTGAATGTGGCTGAAAGAGGAGCTACGGTGGAATCCTTGACAGCGGAAAACAAACTACTACAGAGTAAAGTTACCAAACTGGAAAAACGGGTTCTACAACTCGAAGAAGAAAATGCGACACAGCAGAAAGAAATCGCGGCACTGCGTATGGAGATAACTGACTTACATACTAAACTCCAAGGTTAGTGGAAATCAATGTTACAATTTCCGCGTAGAGATATGAACAAAGAATGAAATATTAAGATATTGGAAAATCATGACTCCCTATATATTCCACTGTTTACAGGTTTGTCCTTTCCAGTGCTTTGTGAAAGACATTTCAGAAATTATGTTTTGTCATTTCACACAACCGTTAACGTTCTTTGACCGTATTTGTAAGCTATAATATAAAAGTGGGGATTATATTAGCGTGCCATGTAAATGATCATTAATATAAAGCATGTTTTTGTTGTTGTCTTTTGTTTTTGTTTTTTATGAATGGTTATTCAATAAACACCGCCTAAATTAATAAACTGGTTCTTGGTTGTTTTATATTCATTCATTAGAAACTGTTTATTATTCACCTTATTAAACAACATCTTGTAGGAAAGATACAGTTTTATTATCATTCATTTACTAGTCCTCAAAGGATATATAATTTACAACTCACAACAGAATAATTAAAGACAACATGAAGAAAACCCCTAAACAAGACGAGTAAAAACAAATACATGAATACAACTTAGCCCCGATTTAACAATTTGATGGCTGATGAGACAAAACACTTTCTTTTGAGCATTTAAGACAATGGTATCTTCGACCAGATGGCAGAGTATCAAAATATGCATTTAGTGGATGTTTAACGTCAACAGCAATCACACTAGACTGTCGAGTCGCTCGTGCTTTTTTTTGCTACTTTTCATCTAAAACAAAGTCGTCGCCTCGCTCCATGTGCGTACTGATTAGTTACGCGGTTATAGTATTGCTCCGGATCGACGCGAGGCGACAACTTCAGTTTTTAATATACATGTATAGATAAAACGTCGCAAAAAAAAGCACGAACGACTATCGACAGTCTACAATCACAAGTGCCGTGCGCAGTATTGCACTATCAGTAATTTAAGGGCGGAGAGAGTAAGAGTAGGTAGGTCCACAAATTTAGCAGCAGTGAAAGAGATTTTCACAGGTTTGGTTCGATTGACGACAGAGAGCGGGGGGGGGGGATAACAAATGTTAGAATAAGTAAAGCGAGGATCAATAATACTATGATAGAGTAATAGAAGCAGGCATTCGTTTTCTGTCATTCGGGTTGTCATTCGTTTTAGTGTCACGCTGAAACGGGCGTTCTTCTTGTCAACATTCGAAACAAACCCGGAAAAGTTTGGAAGTGAATTCGAAGTGATCATGAAGTGAAGTGTTAGATGTGTTTCGAGCACTTTACATACTGTTGGCGATATAGGAGTGAACGGACGGTAATTTCGTATATTTTAGTTTAAGAAGTTTAATTTACTACCATTACCTGTTCCCCGTTGAACAGGAACTGTCACAAATTTTAGTCTTTATAAAATGTATCATCAACCACAGTTCCTGTATCATCGGTATTGAAGGCAACACTCTTTCAACTAAAGCGTGATGGGGTAAAGAAACCATTCACACCTTTCGCCTCTACAGAAGAAGTTGAATATACTGTCATGAATATAATTTACCTGCGATCGGACTTGTCAGTGTAGGATTTTTAATGTGGGAGGTGACATGTTATATTTTACTACGCTAATTTGCCTTTTCATTAGTTCAAACACCATTTCAAAGCATTTTATGTTTTCCATCGCTACATTCTTATTGATCAGTGACCATATCGCGTTGTGGAGAAACTCCAGTAAAATTGACAATGGAACCCCGATAACATTGACCCGCTTATCGACCTTAAAAAACACTGCACCACACTGATAAGGGAGAGATCAGTTTTTACAGCCGGGGGGGGCGGTAAATCAAAGGGGTGCCTTAAGTTCGGACTCAAAGAAGAGGGTCATCATTTTTACAAAGTGAATAAGGGGAGTCACCTTATTTTCAACAACGGAACGAAATCATGAACCACCCTGCTGTAATTAATAACAATAAACCATAAACAAGGGCTATAAATATACGTTCAAATATATCATAAACTTTTTGTCTCTTGATACATCCCAAGCATATGACATGGAGTCCATAACATTGCACCTTTTAAACACTTCTCAATATTGCAGGCCATGAGTTGCATTGTGTCGTCATGTGATATAAAAAATTTCATGTGTAGCTGTAAACGTAACACATGATAAATGAAATACCTTGAAATTTACTGGATGGACTGACTCTAAAATATGTGCCTCCATTGACCTGAACATGTTGAGTTGTACACAAAAATAGCTAATAGAGACACACTTTCAAATAATTTAATGAATTTTATCTCTAAATGGTAACTGACCTCCACTGTGTATGTTTTCCTCAAATTTTCTCACTTTTTTCTTGATCTTTTTTATTATTATTTATGTCAATATGATTTGAAATGATATAAACTTTTGAAACCCTAAAATTAGTGATACTTTTATGATATAATTAAGTTGTGTTATACTTCTGAATGGTATTCTAAATGGCCTCCAAATGGTGTTCATTTTTCAAAAAGCTCTTACCGTGGGAGGGGACACCCACTCCCAACCTCCCCCTCCCCGCGTTTGTATAGCATGCTCGCACGCGCATAACGTGCACTTCACCCCATACTGTTTCCAGTTATCTCTGTACTTTGAAACTGACTGAAACCCCTAGGTTTACAATTATATTAACTCACTTTCTAACATAATTATACTTTATAATTAGCTGAATTAATCTATAATGGTAATAGTTCACTCAATCTAAGAGATATCCTAGAACTTTTGGTTACTAAACCATGAATATTTTTCCTGTCCATTAACAGACAGTCATACTTCACATAGGGTTCCTGTCTAAAGAGCTTTATACGTGTGAAGCAATGGATTTGGGACACCGATTTACCAGATACACTTACAATTAATGTAAAAAAGAAGTACAATTAACTAATATGCAGTGTGCTTTATTGTGGTTTAAGAATCTAGCGTGTCTTTTGCAAGCGCAAGAAGAATATTTCTTGTCAACAGATGTCAGGGAGGGGGTCAGTGTGTGTTTTTTTATTTGTCAGAGGTCGGGGGGTTGGATCGTTTTGTGGATGAATCATAGGGTGGGGTCACTATTTTAAGTCCAACACGAACAAGAAGTCACCGGTCCACCCCGGCCGTAAAAACTGATCGCTCCCTAATACCACTCTTTTGTATGGAAGACTGGTGAGAACAGCGACCTGCGACTTGAGAACTGCGACCTGTGACTTGCAACTTGCCACCGGCGACTTGTCAGCGTCAATGGCTTCCAAAACTTATTCATTTTATTTGACATTCTGCTCTCCCAATTCAGTCACTATAGTTTACACTTGTTTGGCTTCGCTAGGGGTCTAGGAGTTTCCGACATGATGTATGTATTCAATTCCAATGGAAACCCGCCTCTCGTTATACATCCCTGCATACGTCATCCTGCCAATGTAAAATTAATGAATTTATAGTTATGTTTTCAGTAGATATATTCAATCAAAAATATATTATTTTTCATTTGTCCGACCGGCCAGCCAACTCAACTGATTAGTGACACTGATCAGTGTTTAGTAACCCTACAGTTCAAATTGTAAGATCCTTAATGAATGAAGTATCCATGGTAACATTCCTTTACAGTTTCAATGAGGGGTTCTATATTTGTACCTAAAATCAATAAGTACACTATGATCTAGCAACGCTGTCGGTTCCTCACAGTGCAGTCTCACTAAATATGCACTGAATGCCATGTTCAGGGCTAGTGGATCAACATGTACCATGCGGCCATGGTAGCATTTGTAGTTCTATTTGATGAATTATTTCCTATTTTTTATTATTTTTTATATCTCTCTGAACATCTCATAAAAATGAACCTTTTCACAAATAATATTTTAAGGGATGATCATAACAAACGAGAAATAGCCTGCCGAACTCGTCTAGCCTGAGTCGGTGTGGTCAGTCACGTCCCAAAGTACGGGCATGGTACGGATCATTTCATTCATGGTGTATCACGTGTATGCAAACATTGTGAAGTAGTGTGTTTTTCTGCCTCCATGATTGAAGTATGGAGATATAAGGGGAAGCGTCATTCAGTACGTTATAGTAGTCGATTAGAATGGAATACTTGATTCAAATTTCGAGCTACGCCTTACTTATGTAAGGGATTTTTTCCCGTGCTAAATAATAAATATTGACAATCATGCACGAATTTCCCGCCATATTTGCAAGCACGATCGTGTCTGTGTGTCGATTTATTTCAGCGACATGGATATAGTTTTTTTTATAATGGTCACACAACACAAATAAACACTAGCAATTTCCTTATGTTAAATCAATGTTTCAACAATGTAAGGTGCGAGATCAATATATAGTTCACAGTAGGATGAAAAACTTTAAAAATAATTATGTTACCTTGGGGTGGGGTTTTTGAGTTGTTTACTATTCATCCTACAAAAATGAATTTACTTTTAATGGGTCTGTTGTTACCCCAAAATGCAATTATTTCTTTTGAAATGACCTCAAATTGTCAAGTGCATGCTATTGTTAAGCCTAGACCAAAATCAAATCATATGAATAACCGCTGGATCGCAAAATTAAGCTTAAGCACTTCTTGAAATGAGTGGAATTGGGTTAGCCTAGCCCAGGCTGATCAGAAGTTACCACAGCTTTACAAAATTCATCAGAAAATAAGAATATCATGTAATTTAGCTAACTGGCACCTTCGGAAGTTACACACGGCAAGAGCAGGCCAGGGTATTTGAACTTGAAACTAGTTAATGCCAGTCTAGATGGCAGCTAGTCTAGATTACAAACCATCGGGTTGGAATCTGCAGATTGCCTGTTCGAGCCCCAACGAGACCATTTACAGCGAATGGCTATAGTGCTTGCGCAAGATATGAACAAGGTTATGCCCTATATCAACCCAACTTACAATTGGGGACCTGGTAGGATAGATATTACAATGTGAATGTTTTAATCCTATGGTTATGCGCTTATTGAGACTGCAATGGAGTGTATGCTTCCCAGGCTGTTGGGTACGTAAGGGCCTTTGTGCCACTATAGATCCATGCCACTGAGGGGTAATATTTGTAAATAGCTATGAGCACTGAGTGGCAAAGCGCTACATAAAAAAAAAAGCATTGGAATTTTATTATTGCACATATCCATGGTTTGCCAAACTTAATATTAATCATACACTTGATTTAACCTATAACATCTTCACCTGACCTGGGTTGACCACAAATCCTACCACATTGGTCATACCATACATGTACATGACCAAAACATAAATAAATTGAAATAATAATCTGACCTTAGATGACCTTATCCAAACTATTCCTAACATCTTGACATGACCCAAATGACATCTCATTCGATCTTGGTATTGTACGGTGGAGTTATGTTTCGCAAATACTAAGAGTTCGGAATCACTTAGGCCTACAGTGCAGGTTTAATATTTTCCAATATGCAGGTCAAGTTATGTCAGGTCAGGTTAGGTCAGGTTTCAACAGATTGTTATTTTTGGATTCACATTCGGATCCAACGATCCAACATTTACCTCCATTCATAATATTTATTGTTTTTTATTGCAAATCTCACTTTCTTTTTCAGTTTCCACTATTATACTTTCTTGCGAAATATTTACTTTTTTCTATATATACTGTATTTTAAAGGAATGACACAAACTCATCTTTGAATGCCATAATGACAAATACTGCTATCTCAAACGAAGTTGGCACGCGTTCTTATTTATTTTTAATGCATTCCGGATATGTCTAAGGTGCATTATGTGCATTAGCTTGGCTCCACGATCATGTTGAAATTAATATTCTTTGCACGTCAAAAGCATGCATCAACAAAAAAAACCGCAAACGGGAGAAATGTAGACATATGATTATACCCACAGCCTCTAGTTGGAGAATAAGCTCTTGAAATTGAGAAAAGATAATCAGGAACGGTTATTAATATGTGTTAAAAACGGTTCATTATGTTCAGCTGTTTTCATAACAATCTGTCAATCATCATTCATCATTCACTCATGCCCGTGAGGGCTTGAATGTTAACAAAAAATACAGGTCTGCTCCAAACAAAACCAAGACAATAGGGTTCTACGTTAAACAGACAGGTCACCTGCCGACTTCCCAAGACGTTTTGTTCTTGAATGAGCAATTTGTTACTTCACTTAGCCAAGCCATTTTTAGCCCCCGCGGACGAAGTCCGGAACGGGGACTTATGGATTGGGTTCCGTCTGTCCGTGCGTGCGTCCGTCCGTCCGTCCGTCCGTCAGTCCGCAGCTGTTTCTTGGAGATGCCTGGACCGATTTTTTTCAAACTTGGTACAGGGGCAACATACTATGGCATACATATGCACGTCAATTTGTTTTATGATACGATCCAATATGGCCGCCTAGCAACCATTTTGTTTGCGAATTTTCATGTCCAAAGCCATAACTCAGACATGCTTGAACAGATCTCATTCAAAGTTGGCATTAGGACAGTGTTCTATGACATACATGTGCATATCCATTTTCATTGTGATACGATCCAATATGGCTGCCTGGTAGCCATTTTGTTTGTGAATTTTCATGTCCAAAGCCATAACTCAGACATGCTTGAACAGATCTCATTCAAAGTTGGTATTAGGACAGTGTTCTATGACATACATGTGTATATCCATTTTCCTCGTGATACGATCCAATATGGCTGCCTGCCAGCCATTTTGTTTGTGAATTTTCCATGTCCAAAGCCATAACTCAGACATGCTTGAACAGATCTCATTCAAAGTTGGTATTAGGACAGTGTTCTATGACATACATGTGTATTTCCATTTTCCTCGTGATACAATCCAATATGGCTGCCTGCCAGCCATTTTGTTTGTGAATTTTCCATGTCCAAAGCCATAACTCAGACATGCTTAAACAGATCTCATTCAAAATTGGTATTAGGACAGTGTTCTATGACATACATGTGCATATCCATTTTCGTTGTGATACGATCCAATATGGCTGCCTGCCAGCCATTTTGTTTGCGAATTTTCATGTCCAAAGCCATAACTCAGACATGCTTAAACAGATCTCATTTAAAGTTGGTTTTAGGACAGTGTTCTATGACATACATGTGCATATCCATTCGTCGTGATAAGATCCAATATGGCTGCCTGCCAGCCATTTTGTTTGTGAATTTTCCATGTCCAAAGCCATAACTCAGACTCCATTTTCATCGTGATATGATCTCCCATACCCAACCAATCCTTTATTGTTGGAGGCATATTCCATGTCCAACAAGCACACACAACATATCTAAGTCTGTTTGTTTTAGGTTCACAAATGTTGTTGCATGATCAGAGTAGTGATAATTCCTTAAAACCCAATTATGTCATTCTCAATGACTTGTCATATATGCTTGTCTTAAAGATATTGCAATGGTATATTTTAAATGTGCGAATCGTCCAATGTCATAGATAAGTACTGAAACTGTACGAAATGCAACGATTTGCCGATATCAGCATCAGCCATGTCTTTTGTTTTTCACGTGAACCATTTTAAAAGTGCCTGTAGATGTCCTGTACCATGTGCGTACTGACAAAGCAATGGCAATACATTTTGTGCTTTAGAATGCACCCATGGCCAGGATGTACAAGAACGAATATGAAATCGATGGGAAAAATGTTATTCCAAGAACTGCAGACATTAATAGCATGGTGATTTGAAAAAAAACGTAACTGATGGCGAATTGGTGAGATAGATAACCCGATGACAACTAATCGAAAATCTACATCAAACAACAAAAATGATGGATTTCATGTTTTCTGATCAGAATGTGAATCCAAAAAATAACATTTTGTCAATATCTGACCTGCGTTTGAGTACCAACCATTTCCAGTACAATGCAATACAATGAATTTATTTTGTGTTCATATACTAGAACTACAATGAAGACCATTTGCATAAACAGGCAGTAAATTAAATATAAAGTTTGAAATTCATGCAGCCTAGAAAGTCGTCTATATCGTCTCTGGTTTTGTGCTCTGCCCAAATTGGGCACATCTCTTGATGTTGCCTTTTTAGCTCAGTCACTCCCTCTCTCTGTGTGTCTAGTCTGTCTGTCGCTGTCTCTCTCACTGTCATCAATCTCTTTCAGTCTGCCTGTCTGTCTGTCTCCCACCCTCCCTTACCCCTCTCTCTCCCTCTCTCTCACTCCCCCCCTCTCTCTCTCTCTCTGTCTGTCTCTCTCTCTCTCTGTCTCTCTCTCTCTGTCTGTCTGTCTGTCTGTCTGTCTCTCTCTGTCTGTCTCTCTCCCTCTGTCTCTGTCTCTGTCTCTCTCTCTCTCGTCACTATTTACCTTGGGACTAATGATATATATATATATATCAATCTTTTTCTGAATGTATGCAAAGAGGTGTTTCTTTCCAAGCAGTGTATTCAACACATAAATTGTGTGCCTTTGTTAATGGAATTTTTCCAAAACTCCCAGTACTTACAACAAAACAGAGCGTATTTATTTTCATTTACAAATATTCAGATAAATCTGCTGTTGAAAAAGATGCTGCAAGAGAAACAGAGACTCAGAAGAAGGAAGAGGAGGACAAAAGTGGCAACCCTGAAAAAGATGACCAAGGAAAGGTTAAAAAAGAAGGTGAGTTGTAGAGTTGTAATGTTGATAATGATGGTAAATCAACTGTTTTAAAGCTAACGTAGACAGGACCTAAATAATTATAAGTTGGCATTGTATACTGATGTAAAGGCTTCATTTTCAATGGCAATATTTCATCAACTGTCCATACATTCTACCCAAACAGTATTTTGATTACACAGCAATCCAGTTTATTTATGAATGTTCTGCATAATGTATAATCACCCAGCACAAATCATGGTTGTAATAGAGACTCTATAAAGATTAGGGACCATTCTTTGTCATCAGCTGGGGTGGTGGGTAGGGATTAGTGGAGAGTAGGGGTCACTCTAATTTTGAAATGGAAAGTAGAAGGGTGTTCCTTATGAGGTGAGATTAGTGCCAAAACACTTGTCTTAACATTATTTTTAGTTTACATTTTCATTTTATTCTCTCATTTTGTCTCCATTTTTATTTCATTGTGTTCACATTTTTATTTCAACCTCTCATTTTGTTTGCATTTTTGTCTCATTGTGTTCACATTTTTATTTCAACCTCTCATTTTGTTTGCATTTTTATCTCATTGTGTTTTCATTTTTATTTCAACCTCTCATTTTGTTTGCATTTTTATCTAATTGTGTTCACATTTTTATTTCAACCTCTCATTTTGTTTGCATTTTTATCTAATTGTGTTCACATTTTTATTTCAACCTCTCATTTTGTTTGCATTTTTATCTAATTGTGTTAGCATTTTTATTTCAACCTCTCATTTTGTTTGCATTTTTATCTAATTGTGTTCACATTTTTATTTCAACCTCTCATTTATTTGCATTTTTATCTAATTGTGTTTGCATTTTTATTTCAACCTCTCATTTTGTTTGCATTTTTATCTAATTCTGTTCACATTTTTATTTCAACCTCTCATTTTGTTTGCATTTTTATCTAATTGTGTTAGCATTTTTATTTCAATCTCTCATTTTGTTTGCATTTTTATCTAATTGTGTTCACATTTTTATTTCAACCTCTCATCTTGTTTGCATTTTTTTATCTAATTGTGTTTGCATTTTTATTATATTATTTATATATATTCATATACAGTTATAATGTAATATATATTCATACACAGTTATAATGTAATATATATTCATACACAGTTATAATGTAATATATATTCACCACACAGTTATAATGTAATATATATTCACACACAGTTATAATGTAATATATATTCACACAGTTATAATGTAATATATATTCACACAGTTATAATGTAATATATATTCACACAGTTAAAATGTAATATATATTCACCACACAGTTATAATGTAATATATATTCACACACAGTTATAATGTAATATATATTCACACAGTTATAATGTAATATATATTCACACAGTTATAATGTAATATATATTCACACAGTTATAATGTAATATATATTCACCACACAGTTATAATGTAATATATATTCACACAGTTATAATGTAATATATATTCACCACACAGTTATAATGTAATATATATTCACACAGTTATAATGTAATATATATTCACACAGTTATAATGTAATATATATTCACATACAGTTATAATGTAATATATATTCACACACATAATGTAATATATATTCACACAGTTATAATGTAATATATATACACACAGTTATAATGTAATATATATTCACCACACAGTTATAATGTAATATATATATTCTCCACACAGTTATAATGTAATATATATTCACACACAGTTATAATGTAATATATATTCACACAGTTATAATTTATATATATTCACATACAGTTATAATGTAATATATATTCACAGTTATAATTTATATATATTCACATACAGTTATAATGTAATATATATTCACACAGTTATAATGTAATATATATTCACATACAGTTATAATGTAATATATATTCACACAGTTATAATGTAATATATATTCACATACAGTTATAATGTAATATATATTCACACAGTTATAATGTAATATATATTCACATACAGTTATAATGTAATATATATTCACACAGTTATAATGTAATATATATTCACATACAGTTATAATGTAATATATATTCACACAGTTATAATGTAATATATATTCACATACAGTTATAATGTAATATATATTCACACAGTTATAATGTAATATATATTCACATACAGTTATAATGTAATATATATTCACACAGTTATAATGTAATATATATTCACATACAGTTATAATGTAATATATATTCACACAGTTATAATGTAATATATATTCACATACAGTTATAATGTAATATATATTCAGTTATAATGTAATATATATTCACACAGTTATAATGTAATATATATTCACAGTTATAATGTAATATATATTCACACAGTTATAATGTAATATATATTCACACAGTTATAATGTAATATATATTCACACAGTTATAATGTAATATATATTCACACAGTTATAATGTAATATATATTTACACACAGTTATAATGTAATATATATTCACATACAGTTATAATGTAATATATATTCACACAGTTATAATGTAATATATATTCACACAGTTATAATGTAATATATATTCACACAGTTATAATGTAATATATATTCACACAGTTATAATGTAATATATATTCACACACAGTTATAATGTAATATATATTCACACACAGTTATAATGTAATATATATTCACCACACAGTTAAAATGTAATATATATTCACCACACAGTTATAATGTAATATATATTCACACACAGTTATAATGTAATATATATTCACACAGTTATAATGTAATATATATTCACCACACAGTTATAATGTAATATATATTCACACAGTTATAATGTAATATATATTCACACAGTTAAAATGTAATATATATTCACCACACAGTTATAATGTAATATATATTCACACACAGTTATAATGTAATATATATTCACACAGTTAAAATGTAATATATATTCACCACACAGTTATAATGTAATATATATTCACACACAGTTATAATGTAATATATATTCACACACAGTTAAAATGTAATATATATTCACACACAGTTATAATGTAATATATATTCACAGTTATAATGTAATATATATTCACCACACAGTTATAATGTAATATATATTCACCACACAGTTATAATGTAATATATATTCACCACACAGTTAAAATGTAATATATATTCACACAGTTATAATGTAATATATATTCACACACAGTTATAATGTAATATATATATTCACCACACAGTTATAATGTAATATATATTCACACAGTTATAATGTAATATATATTCACACACAGTTATAATGTAATATATATTCACCACACAGTTAAAATGTAATATATATTCACACAGTTATAATGTAATATATATTCACACACAGTTATAATGTAATATATATTCACCACACAGTTATAATGTAATATATATTCACCACAGTTATAATGTAATATATATTCACACACAGTTATAATGTAATATATATTCACAGTTATAATGTAATATATATTCACCACACAGTTATAATGTAATATATATTTACACACAGTTATAATGTAATATATATTTACACACAGTTATAATGTAATATATATTCACAGTTATAATGTAATATATATTCACAGTTATAATGTAATATATATTCACATAGTTATAATGTAATATATATTCACACACAGTTATAATGTAATATATATTCACACACAGTTATAATGTAATATATATTCACAGTTATAATGTAATATATATTCACATAGTTATAATGTAATATATATTCACATAGTTATAATGTAATATATATTCACCACACAGTTATAATGTAATATATATTCACACACAGTTATAATGTAATATATATTCACAGTTATAATGTAATATATATTCACACAGTTATAATGTAATATATATTCACAGTTATAATGTAATATATATTCACACAGTTATAATGTAATATATATTCACACAGTTATAATGTAATATATATTCACACACAGTTATAATGTAATATATATTCACAGTTATAATGTAATATATATTCACACAGTTATAATGTAATATATATGCACACACAGTTATAATGTAATATATATTCACACAGTTATAATGTAATATATATGCACACACAGTTTTCATGTAATATATATTCACATACAGTTATCATTTGATATATATTCACACACAGTTATAATTTAATATATATTCACACACACAAAATAAAAATAATTTTAAAGACGCGGGTTACATTATAATATAAATGAAGTAACTGTATGTTTTCTTTTTCACAGGTTTTAGAAAGAGATTGGTTCGACAGTTCAGAAAGTTGACTGGAAGCACACGTAAGCCCACTGATGATAAAAGTAAGTATAAACTTTGACAACAAGTAATAGTTGATAAAAAATAATATACCACACGAAACTTATAACTGTGATTGGTGTGTAGTGTGTTGTTTGGATTTTGTTAAATTGACAGAAAAGTAACACATCAGTGACCCGTTCTCAGGTTTAAAAAATACCATGACAAAAGTACTATTTTTGCTTACCATGGTAACCATTAAGGTACTTTGGTCATATAAATTTATTTCTTTTTAATAGCCTGAGGTATTCTTATTTTTGTCACCTTTGACCATAAACAATGGATGGGAGATTGTCTATGCTTTGACAAGGTGTCAGTCTGGTGTGTACAGAGTAAATGAAACAGTTGTCACACAAGGTGTTAGTCTGGTGTGTACAGAGTAAATGAAACAATTGTCATACAAGGTGTTAGTCTGGTGTGTACAGAGTAAATGAAACAATTATCATACCAGGTGTCTGTCTGGTGTGTACAGAGTAAATGAAACAGTTGTCACACAAGGTGTCAGTCTGGTGTGTACAGAGTAAATGAAGCAGTTGTCACACAAGGTGTCTGTCTGGTGTGTACAGAGTAAATGAAATAGTTGTCACACAAGGTGTCTGTCTGGTGTGTACAGAGTAAATGAAACAGTTGTCACACAAGGTGTCAGTCTGGTGTGTACAGAGTAAATGAAACAGTTGTCACACAAGGTGTCTGTCTGGTGTGTACAGAGTAAATGAAGCAGTTGTCACACAAGGTGTCTGTCTGGTGTGTACAGAGTAAATGAAGCAGTTGTCACACAAGGTGTCAGTCTGGTGTGTACACAGTAAATGGAACAGTTGTCACCAAGGTGTTAGTCTGGTGTGTACACAGTAAATGGAACAGTTGTCACCAAGGTGTTAGTCTGGTGTGTACAGAGTAAATGAAGCAGTTGTCACACAAGGTGTCTGTCTGGTGTGTACAGAGTAAATGAAGCAGTTGTCACACAAGGTGTCAGTCTGCATGGTGTGTACACAGTAAATGGAACAGTTGTCACCAAGGTGTTAGTCTGGTGTGTACAGAGTAAATGAAACACAAGATGTCAGACTGGTGTGTACAGAGTAAATGAAACAGTATAGGGAAGCCATACAACTATTTTGAGAAGTCATTTCTAACAAACTTCAAGGTGCAATGTTTTGACTCCACGTCAATATGCATTGGATGTATCAAGAGACAAATATAAGAGTTTATGATATATTTGAATGTATAGTTATAGCTGTTTAGTATTTATTGTTGGTGGTTAATTGTATGCACATAATTTGTTGTATAATAAATGTATGGAAATTTAAGTACAGAAGCATGGCTTAATGATTTTAGTTGTTGAAAATAAGTTGAACCCCCCCCCCCCCCCATCATGTGTTCTAGAGTGCAAGCATGTTCACCGTGCTCTACACATTTATCTAACGCTGATCAGTGACTAATTATACTTACACTCAGACTTATACCTGACCTGTCACTCTGAATGAATGTCAGTGTGACTAATTTGCCTGTTTATAGGGCTATTCTCTTGAAGCAATGGTATATTCTGAGCGTATCAAGTGAGTCTAACATGCAGACATAGTGAATAGAAAAATGTTGACAGATGCATGCACTGAGTAAATGTCACTGAGTAAATGTGAACGGGTGATTCAAAACACCCATGTAAAAGTTAGTAATACTAGCATCAATTAAATCTACTAGGATAACCAACATATGATGGAGTTAAAGTAGACTATAAAGTAAGAACGTGGAAAGATTTGTTGAAAATTTACATTAAGGTCTGATAAAATGGGCACGTACGGGTGCCATGAATTCATTCCTGGCATTCTGAAGTGTGGTCAAAGAGCACTGTGGTAATATAAAAGATCATACTTATTCAACGTTCAACTAAGGTTCAGTTCGGCAATCAAGAGTATGGTAAACAACACTTCGATAACTACAGGTTGTGAATGGGTTTAGTTTTCAGTGTATGTAGTATCTTGCCAAGGCATTGTATATCAAGTGATATGCATGAGGCAATCTGATTGGTTGTAGTGTTGATGTACAGAGCCACAAGGAGTATAAATACCTAGATTATATATGAATGCTCTCATGGCCTAGGACAGCATGTTCTGAACGGTGACGTAAAACAGGCCGGGGTTTGCGACAATGCACTTTATTTCTGAGTGTTCCGCATAATGTATAATCAATCACCCAGCACAAATCATGGTTGTAATAGAGACTCTATAAAGATTAGGGACCATTCTTTGTCATCAGCTGGGGTGGTGGGTAGGGATTAGTGGAGAGTAGGGGGTCACCCTATTTTTGAAACAGAAAGTAAAAGTGTCGTCCTGTTGATAAATTTTGAATAGAGGCGCGGGTCAATGATTGTGTTTTGTGTTTTGATGCAAGTCCTAGAGTGATTCTAAAATACATAACTTCCTAAACTCTGTGTAGTATATCACTACTGTAGTAGTCCTGTATTTATGACTAGGGTAGGGTTACTAATTTACCAGTGATATCACTACTATAGTAGTCCTGTATTTATGACTAGGGTAGGGTTACTAATTTACCAGTGATATCACTACTATAGTAGTCCTGTATTTATGACTAGGGTAGGGTTACTAATTTACCAGTGATATCACTACTATAGTAGTCCTGTATTTATGACTAGGGTAGGGTTACTAATTTACCAGTGATATCACTACTATAGTAGTCCTGTATTTATGACTAGGGTAGGGTTACTAATTTACCAGTGATATCACTACTATAGTAGTCCTGTATTTATGACTAGGGTAGGGTTACTAATTTACCAGTGATATCACTACTGTAGTAGTCCTGTGTTTATGACTAGGGTACGGTTACTAATTTACCAGTGATATCACTACTATAGTAGTCCTGTATTTATGACTAGGGTAGGATTACTAATTTACCAGTGATATCACTACTATAGTAGTCCTGTATTTATGACTAGGGTAGGATTACTAATTTACCAGTGATATCACTACTGTAGTAGTCCTGTATTTATCACCAGGGTAGGGTTACTAATTTACCAGTGATATCACTACTGTAGTAGTCCTGTATTTATGACTAGGGTAGGATTACTAATTTACCAGTGATATCACTACTATAGTAGTCCTGTATTTATCACCAGGGTAGGATTACTAATTTACCAGTGATATCACTACTGTAGTAGTCCTGTATTTATGACTAGGGTAGGGTTACTAATTTACCAGTGATATCACTACTGTAGTAGTCCTGTGTTTATGACTAGGGTAGGGTTACTAATTTACCAGTGATATCACTACTGTAGTAGTCCTGTGTGTATGACTAGGGTAGGGTTACTAATTTACCAGTGATATCACTACTGTAGTAGTCCTGTATTTATGACTAGGGTAGGATAACTAATTTACCAGTGATATCACTACTGTAGTAGTCCTGTGTTTATGACTAGGGTAGGGTTACTAATTACCAGTGATATCACTACTGTAGTAGTCCTGTGTTTATGACTAGGGTAGGGTTACTAATTTACCAGTGATATTACTACTGTAGTAGTCCTGTATTTATGACGAAGGTAGGGTTACTAATTTACCAGTGATATCACTACTGTAGTAGTCCTGTATTTATGACTAGGGTAGGGGTACTAATTTACCAGTGATATTACTACTGTAGTAGTCCTGTGTTTATGACTAGGGTAAGGTTACTAATTTACCAGTGATATCACTACTATAGTAGTCCTGTATTTATCACCAGGGTAGGATTACTAATTTACCAGTGATATCACTACTGTAGTAGTCCTGTATTTATGACTAGGGTAGGGGTACTAATTTACCAGTGATATCACTACTGTAGTAGTCCTGTATTTATGACTAGGGTAGGATTACTAATTTACCAGTGATATCACTACTATAGTAGTCCTGTATTTATCACCAGGGTAGGATTACTAATTTACCAGTGATATCACTACTGTAGTAGTCCTGTATTTATGACTAGGGTAGGGTTACTAATTTACCAGTGATATCACTACTGTAGTAGTCCTGTGTTTATGACTAGGGTAGGGTTACTAATTTACCAGTGATATCACTACTGTAGTAGTCCTGTGTGTATGACTAGGGTAGGGTTACTAATTTACCAGTGATATCACTACTGTAGTAGTCCTGTATTTATGACTAGGGTAGGATAACTAATTTACCAGTGATATCACTACTGTAGTAGTCCTGTGTTTATGACTAGGGTAGGGTTACTAATTACCAGTGATATCACTACTGTAGTAGTCCTGTGTTTATGACTAGGGTAGGGTTACTAATTTACCAGTGATATTACTACTGTAGTAGTCCTGTATTTATGACGAAGGTAGGGTTACTAATTTACCAGTGATATCACTACTGTAGTAGTCCTGTATTTATGACTAGGGTAGGGGTACTAATTTACCAGTGATATTACTACTGTAGTAGTCCTGTGTTTATGACTAGGGTAAGGTTACTAATTTACCAGTGATATCACTACTATAGTAGTCCTGTATTTATCACCAGGGTAGGATTACTAATTTACCAGTGATATCACTACTGTAGTAGTCCTGTATTTATGACTAGGGTAGGGGTACTAATTTACCAGTGATATTACTACTGTAGTAGTCCTGTGTTTATGACTAGGGTAGGATTACTAATTTACCAGTGATATCACTACTGTAGTAGTCCTGTATTTATAACTAGGGTAGGATTACTAATTTACCAGTGATATCACTAATGTAGTAGTCCTGTGTTTATGACTAGGGTAGGGTTACTAATTTACCAGTGATATCACTACTATAGTAGTCCTGCATTTATGACAAGGGTAGGGTTACTAATTTACCAGTGATATTACTACTGTAGTAGTCCTGTATTTATGACTAGGGTAGGATTACTAATTTACCAGTGATATCACTACTGTAGTAGTCCTGTATTTATGACTAGGGTAGGGTTACTAATTTACCAGTGATATCACTACTGTAGTAGTACTGTATTTATGACTAGTGTAGGGTTACTAATTTACCAGGGTAGGGTTACTAATTTACCAGTGATATCACTACTATAGAAGTCCTGTATTTATGACTAGGGTAGGGTTACTAATTTGCCAGGGTAGGGTTACTAATTTACCAGTGATATTACTACTGTAGTGGTCCTGTGTTTATGACAAGGGTAGGGTTACTAATTTACCAGTGATATTACTACTGTAGTAGTCCTGTGTTTATGACAAGGGTAGGGTTACTAATTTACCAGTGATATTACTACTGTAGTAGTCCTATGTTTATGACAAGTGTAGGGTTACTAATTTACCAGTGATATCACTACTGTCGTAGTCCTGTGTTTATGACTAGGGTAGGGTTACTAATTTACCAGTGATATCACTACTGTAGTAGTCCTGTATTTATGACTAGGGTAGGGTTACTAATTTACCAGTGATATCACTACTATAGTAGTCCTGTATTTATGACTAGGGTAGGGTTACTAATTTACCAGTGATATCACTACTGTAGTAGTCCTGTATTTATCACCAGGGTAGGGTTACTAATTTACCAGTGATATCACTACTGTAGTAGTCTTGTATTTATGACTAGGGTAGGATTACTAATTTACCAGTGATATCACTACTATAGTAGTCCTGTATTTATCACCAGGGTAGGATTACTAATTTACCAGTGATATCACTACTGTAGTAGTCCTGTATTTATGACTAGGGTAGGGTTACTAATTTACCAGTGATATCACTACTGTAGTAGTCCTGTATTTATGACTAGGGTAGGGTTACTAATTTACCAGTGATATCACTACTGTAGTAGTACTGTATTTATGACTAGGGTAGGGTTACTAATTTACCAGGGTAGGGTTACTAATTTACCAGTGATATCACTACTATAGAAGTCCTGTATTTATGACTAGGGTAGGGTTACTAATTTACCAGGGTAGGGTTACTAATTTACCAGTGATATCACTACTGTAGTAGTTCTGTGTTTATGACTAGGGTAGGATTACTAATTTACCAGTGATATCACTACTATAGTAGTCCTGTGTTTATGACTAGGGTAGGGTTACTAATTTACCAGTGATATCACTACTATATTAGTCCTGTATTTATGACTAAGGTAGGGTTACTAATTTACCAGTGATATCACTACTATAGTAGTCCTGTGTTTATGACTAGGGTAGGATTACTAATTTACCAGTGATATCACTACTGTAGTAGTTCTGTGTTTATGACTAGTGTAGGGTTACTAATTTACCAGTGATATCACTACTGTAGTAGCCCTGTATTGATGACTAGGGTAGGATTACTAATTTACCAGTGATATCACTACTGTGGTAGTCCTGTGTTTATGACTAGGGTAGGGTTACTAATTTACCAGTGATATCACTACTATAGTAGTCCTGTGTTTATGACTAGGGTAGGGTTACTAATTTACCAGTGATATCACTACTGTAGTAGTCTTGTATTTATGACTAGGGTAGGATTACTAATTTACCAGTGATATCACTACTATAGTAGTCCTGTATTTATGACTAGGGTAGGGTTACTAATTTACCAGTGATATCACTACTATAGTAGTCTGTATTTATGACTAGGGTAGGGTTTCTAATTTACCAGTGATATCACTACTGTAGTAGTCCTGTATTTATGACTAGGGTAGGGTTACTAATTTACCAGTGATATCACTACTATAGTAGTCTGTATTTATGACTAGGGTAGGGTTACTAATTTACCAGTCACATTACTACTATATGTTGTAAATGTTTGTAAACAAGTATGTCTTTAGTTGTGACCTGAATGTTTCAATTGATACAGCTCTCCTAATAAGTGTGAATTGGGAGAGAGTTCCTTAACTTAGGACTGGCAAAGGAGAAAGCGCTATCTCCGTATGTAGTAGTTGCAACTTGCGGGATGGTAAGTGTAAACTGAGTGCTGGAACGAAAAGCATGCATTGGCTTGTGTACGGGTAACAGCTCAGTGACGTAGGATGGTGATACATGTAGCTTGTTGATGAGCAAGATTTTGTACACAATGTGTACAGGTAACCAATGAAGACTGTCACAATGTTACTGTGTCTATGGTGTATTATCTATAGAATACTATATTTACCCTTGGTCTGTTACTGTGTCTATAGTGTATTGTCTATAGAATACTGTATTTACTTTTGGTCTGTTACTGTGTCTATAGTGTATTGTCTATAGAATACTATATTTACCTTTGTTCTGTTACTGTGTCTATGGTGTATTGTCTATAGAATTCTATATTTACCCTTGGTCTGTTACTGTGTCTATGGTGTATTGTCTATAGAATACTATATTTACCTTTGGTCTGTTACTGTGTCTATGGTGTATTGTGTATAGAACACTATATTTACCTTTGGTCTTACTGTGTCTATGGTGTATTGTGTATAGAATACTATATTTACCTTTTGTCTGTTACTGTGTCTATGGTGTATTGTCTATAGAATACTATATTTACCCTTGGTCTATTACTGTGTCTATGGTGTATTGTGTATAGAATACTATATTTACCTTTGGTCTATTACTGTGTCTATGGTGTATTGTCTATAGAATACTATATTTACCTTTGGTCTATTACTGTGTCTATGGCGTATTGTCTATAGAATTCTATATTTACCTTTGGTCTGTTACTGTGTCTATGGTGTATTGTCTATAGAATACTATATTTACCTTTTGTCTGTTACTGTGTCTATGGTGTATTGTCTATAGAATACTATATTTACCCTTGGTCTATTACTGTGTCTATGGTGTATTGTGTATAGAATACTATATTTACCTTTGGTCTATTACTGTGTCTATGGTGTATTGTCTATAGAATACTATATTTACCTTTGGTCTATTACTGTGTCTATAGTGTATTGTCTATAGAATACTATATTTACCCTTGGTCTATTACTGTGTCTATAGTGTATTGTCTATAGAATACTATATTTACCTTTGGTCTTACTGTGTCTATAGTGTATTGTCTATAGAATACTATATTTACCTTTGGTCTATTACTGTGTCTATAGTGTATTGTCTATACAATACTATATTTACCCTTGGTCTATTACTGTGTCTATGGTGTATTGTCTATAGAATACTATATTTACCTTTGGTCTGTTACTGTGTCTATGGTGTATTGTCTATAGAATACTATATTTACCCTTGGTCTGTTACTGTGTCTATGGTGTATTGTCTATAGAATACTATATATACTATAACCCAATGAATGTGTGGTGAAACTCTAGTAACTTTCATTGTTATGGTTGGAACACAATGAATGTATGGTGAAAATCTAGTAGCTTTTATTGTTATGGTTGGAACCCAATGAATGTATGGTGAAACTCTAGTAGCTTTCATTGTTATGGTTGGAACCCAATGAATGTATGGTGAAACTCTAGTAGCTTTCATTGTTATGGTTGGAACACAATGAATGTATGGTGAAACTCTAGTAGCTTTCATTGTTATGGTTGGAACCCAATGAATGTATGGTGAAACTCTAGTAGCTTTCATTGTTATGGTTGGAACCCAATGAATGTATAGTGAAACTCTAGTAGCTTTCATTGTTATGGTTGGAACCCAATGAATGTATGGTGAAACTCTAGTAGCTTTCATTGTTATGGTTGGAACCCAATGAATGTATGGTGAAACTCTAGTAGCTTTCATTGTTATGGTTGGAACCCAATGAATGTATGGTGAAACTCTAGTAGCTCTCATTGTTATGGTTGGAACCCATACAGTGCAAATATGGGGAAACTCTGACTGATTTCACCTCAATGTTACCCTTCAACAAAACATTCAGTCAAATATTGAGATATAAGAGACCTGACAAATAAGATTTGAATTTGAATTAAAATATATATTTTGTATTTTAAGTACAGTCACTCTAAGTCTCACTTCTACCTTGTAAAATTTAGATTATTATTTTCAATAGTGGTCGTAATCAATATCTATGTTACTTAACAAATTATTTGTATAAAGTTTGATGTATCTCTTAAATTTAAAGTTCATTCATTCTAAGTCTCACTTCTGACTTGTAAAATTTAGATTATTATCAATGGTGGTTAAGAATATCTACTTAATAAATTGTTTGTATAAGGTTTGATGTAATTCTCTTAAATTTAAAGTACAATCACTCTAACTTCTAAGTCTCACTTCTAACTTGTAAAAGTCACAATTTATTATATCCAGTGGAGGATAGTAATGTCCATTCAGTCAATGTATAGAGCAATATTGATATGCAATAAATGTTGATGTCAAAATCTTATTGTACTTGTCCACTCTATCTGAAACAGAAGAGAAATGAAAAGTTTGAAAAATAAGTTATGAAGAAGGCATCAAAAGTTTGAAAAATAAGTTATGAAGTAGGCATCAAAAGTTTGAAAAATAAGTTATGAAGTAGGCATCAAAAGTTTGAAAAATAAGTTATGAAGTAGGCATCAAAAGTTTGAAAAATAAGTTGTGTAGTAGGCATCAAAAGTTTGAAAAATAAGTTGTGAAGTAGGCATCAACAGTTTGAAAAATAAGTTATGAAGTAGGCATCAAAAGTTTGAAAAATAAGTTATGAAGTAGGCATCAAAAGTTTGAAAAATAAGTTATGAAGTAGGCAGACATGATGTTGTAACATAGTCAATGGAAAGTAATAATAAAATGATCATCAAATAATTGACGGGTGAAATGATATAGTGAAATGAACACACCTTCCTTAAAATCATTGAATATAAGTAATAATTTTGTATATTTTTTCTGTTTGTATTTGTCTGTTATGTAAAAATTAAGCTGTCTTGTATGTTTTTGTTCTTCTCTAGACCATGCATCCGTAATAAAGTTTAAATAATACTATTAATAATAACAAATGATAATAATTTGTAGTTATCCAAATCTCCCTGTAGTTTCTCAGTTCAAATCTCAACACTATAGAAATAAGTAATATTTTTGATGTCTCCAAATCTCCCTGTAGTTTCTCAGTTCAAATCTCAACACTATAGAAATAAGTAATACTTTTGATGTCTTCAAATCTCCCTGTAGTTTCTCAGTTCAAATATCAACACTATAGAAATAACTAATACTTTTGATGTCTTCAAATCTCACTGTAATTTCTCAGTTCTAATCTTTCTCAATACTTATGAAATAGGTGAAGATAGATTTTAGTTTTTAAATCCCCATGTAGTTGGATTTATTGAAGTATTCCTTTCTTAAAGCCATAACTTAAAACACATTCAATATTATATTGTAAATTGAAAGTCAACTTACATATTAATGATCTCTTTGAATAAAAAAAGAAAAAGAAGCTAAATGTCATTGTTGACATGTGATGACATATTTTTAATAGTTAAATGATCTGTGGATAGAATTGTCAAGACTTTCCTAGTCAGTTCATAGTCAATATCCTTGTGTGTAATAAAGGCCTGACAGTGCATAGCATTTTTATACATGTACCAAGTGAATAATCACCCAAGAAGTTTCTAAAACACACTCATCTTGTGAGTAGAATATGGCTGAGTTATACACCCTATATCCATCAAGTATGTAGAATACTTACCTTGGCTCTGTGAGTAGAATATGGCTGAGTTATACACCCTATATCCATCAAGTATGTAGAACCACTCACCTTGGCTTTGTGAGTAGAAGATGGCTGTATGAGTTATACGTCATCCTATATCTATCAAGTATGTAGAACACTCACCTTGGCTTTGTGAGTAGAATATGGCTGGGTTATACACCCTATATCCATCAAGTATGTAGAATACTTACCTTGGCTTTGTGAGTAGAATATGGCTGAGTTATACACCCTATATCTATCAAGTATGTAGAACACTCACCTTGGCTTTGTGAGTAGAATATGGCTGGGTTATACACCCTATATCCATCAAGTATGTAGAATTATACTCACCTTGGCTTTGTGAGTAGAATATGGCTGGGTTATACACCAGGTATATCCATCAAGTATGTAGAATACTCACCTTGGCTTTGTGAGTAGAATATGGCTGAGTTATACACCCTATATCCATCAAGTATGTAGAACACTCACCTTGGCTTTGTGAGTAGAATATGGCTGAGTTATACACCAGGTATATCCATCAAGTATGTAGAACACTCACCTTGGCTTTGTGAGTAGAATATGGCTGAGTTATACACCCTAGTAGTATATCCATCAAGTATGTAGAATACTCACCTTGGATTTGTGAGTGGACCATGGCTGAGTTATACACCCTATCTGACTATCAAGTATGTAGAACACTCACATTGGCTTTGTGAGCGGACCATTGGCTGTCGAGTTATACACGCTATTATATCCATCAAGTATGTAGAATACTCACCTTGGGATTGTGAGTAGAATATGGCTGGGTTATATACACCCTATATCCATCAAGTATGTAGAATTATACTCACCTTGGCTTTGTGAGTAGAATATGGCTGGGTTATACACCAGGTATATATCCATCAAGTATGTAGAATACTCACCTTGGCTTTGTGAGTAGAATATGGCTGAGTTATACACCCTATATCCATCAAGTATGTAGAACACTCACCTTGGCTTTGTGAGTACAATATGGTTGAGTTTAAATACACCCTATATCCATCAAGTATGTAGAACACTCACCTTGGCTTTGTGAGTAGAATATGGCTGAGTTATACACCAGGTATATCCATCAAGTATGTAGAACACTCACCTTGGCTTTGTGAGTAGAATATGGCTGAGTTATACACCCTAGTAGTATATCTATCAAGTATGTAGAACACTCACCTTGGCTTTGTGAGTAGAATATGGCTGGGTTATACACCCTATATCCATCAAGTATGTAGAATACTTACCTTGGCTTTGTGAGTAGAATATGGCTGAGTTATACACCCTATATCTATCAAGTATGTAGAACACTCACCTTGGCTTTGTGAGTAGAATATGGCTGGGTTATACACCCTATATCAATCAAGTATGTAGAATTATACTCACCTTGGCTTTGTGAGTAGAATATGGCTGGGTTATACACCAGGTATATCCATCAAGTATGTAGAATACTCACCTTGGCTTTGTGAGTAGAATATGGCTGAGTTATACACCCTATATCCATCAAGTATGTAGAACACTCACCTTGGCTTTGTGAGTACAATATGGTTGAGTTTAAATACACCCTATATCCATCAAGTATGTAGAACACTCACCTTGGCTTTGTGATTGGCTGAGTTATACACCAGGTATATCCATCAAGTATGTAGAACACTCACCTTGGCTTTGTGAGTAGAATATGGCTGAGTTATACACCCTAGTAGTATATCCATCAAGTATGTAGAATACTCACCTTGGATTTGTGAGTGGACCATGGCTGAGTTATACACCCTATCTGACTATCAAGTATGTAGAACACTCACCTTGGCTTTGTGAGCGGACCATTGGCTGTCGAGTTATACACGCTATTATATCCATCAAGTATGTAGAATACTCACCTTGGGATTGTGAGTAGAATATGGCTGGGTTATACACCCTATATCCATCAAGTATGTAGAATTATACTCACCTTGGCTTTGTGAGTAGAATATGGCTGGGTTATACACCAGGTATATCCATCAAGTATGTAGAATACTCACCTTGGCTTTGTGAGTAGAATATGGCTGAGTTATACACCCTATATCCATCAAGTATGTAGAACACTCACCTTGGCTTTGTGAGTACAATATGGTTGAGTTTAAATACACCCTATATCCATCAAGTATGTAGAACACTCACCTTGGCTTTGTGAGTAGAATATGGCTGAGTTATACACCAGGTATATCCATCAAGTATGTAGAACACTCACCTTGGCTTTGTGAGTAGAATATGGCTGAGTTATACACCCTAGTAGTATATCCATCAAGTATGTAGAATACTCACCTTGGATTTGTGAGTGGACCATGGCTGAGTTATACACCCTATCTGACTATCAAGTATGTAGAACACTCACCTTGGCTTTGTGAGCGGACCATTGGCTGTCGAGTTATACACGCTATTATATCCATCAAGTATGTAGAATACTCACCTTGGGATTGTGAGTAGAATATGGCTGGGTTATACACCCTATATCCATCAAATATGTAGAATACTCACCTTGGGATTGTGAGTAGAATATGGCTGAGTTATATATCTATCAAGTATGTAGAATACTTACCTTGGCTTTGTGAGTAGAATATAGCTGAGTTATACATCCTATATCCATCAAGTATGTAGAATACTTACCTTGGCTTTGTGAGTAGAATATAGCTGAGTTATACATCCTATATCCTTCAAGTATGTAGAATACTCGATCACCTTGGGATTGTGAGTAGAATATGGCTGAGTTATACACCCTATATCCATCAAGTATGTAGAATACTTACCTTGGCTTTGTGAGTAGAATATGGCTGTCAGTGAGTTTATATACATGAGCTCCCTATATCCATCAAGTATGTAGAACCACACACCTTGGCTTTATGAGTAGAATATGGCTGAGTTATACATCTTATATCCATCAAGTATGTAGAATATTACTCACCTTGGGATTGTGAGTAGAATATGGCTGAGTTATACGTCATCCTATATCTATCAAGTATGTAGAACACTCACCTTGGCTTTGTGAGTAGAATATGGCTGGGTTATACACCCTATATCCATCAAGTATGTAGAATACTCACCTTGGGATTGTGTAGGTCCTGTCTAATCTGGATTTGAACCCATGACTTCTCAACTTGTAGCCTTGAGTTTTAACTACTTTGACATAGAGATTTGGTTTAGTTGTTTTTTTTAACCATAGGACACATCTTCTGTTTTTACTTTTCCGTCATTTGTTTCTTTTTCAATCTTGTTGACAGTTACGTTTCATCTCCCAATTAAGTTCCACCTTGATGTTTCCACTTACATCTGGTAAATAAAAATCAGAATGATTGCAACACTTCAAAGGTCTGGAAATGGAACAATAGAAAGTTTGATGTCCACAATAACAGTGATTAATGGTACTTACAGAATCCTAAACACCCCCTCCCCCCTCCCCCCTAATATACATATGTAGTTGATGATGCAATAAACCAGCTTGAATAATACAAACATAATACCTCCCCTTCTATGTTTACCATGGCAACATTTAATATATTCTGTATTTAAATCTGAAGTAGTAATAGTAAATATTATGTAAATATTATTAATTTCATGGTAGTGATGTGATGACAACAATAATTCTTTGAAAGAAGAAGACGTGAAATCTTTACTTCTGAATCAGAATTTCATATTGTTATATTGCTATGGAAACAGCAACCAACAAAAGAGAGTCTTGTATATTTCCATATTTCCCATCAGTCCTTCAATTTGCCAAAATAAAGTGACTATATTCTAACTAGTTGATCAAATGTGGATGAAAATACAACAAAATAAATTTAAACTCTTACTAATCACATATACAAATCTCTGAAATGGACTGTAGTATTGCCAACCTATATATCTGACCTAATTCACATGAAACCAACTCCAAGGACACTTCAATCATCTATCAAATGATTACTACATTCACCCAAGTACTAGCTAGTGTCATATGGTGGGTGGGCATTAATTCTCATATACTGCACCCCATGTGTATGAATATCATGCTGTCATTAGAAATACAACAGAAACCAGCTAACACCTTCAAACAGAAGTTACACACATATTTATTCTCAAGAGCATTTGAACTGTACAGTTCCTCTGAATTCTACATTGTAGGGGAAACAAATTCTTTACATATCACTAATTGATCGATTGATTGATTGGTTGGTTAGTTGGTTGATTGATTGATTGATTGATTGATTGATTGATTGATTGATAAAAGATAAATGTACATATTCTACAGATGTATTTTTGCAATACAATTTACAAAGTCATATTTTCATGCAACATTTAATTACATCCTGAAATATTGATAATTTATAGAAATGTGTTACTATGGTTACAAAATAAGTTGTATTTCCAGCACAGATATAAAGTGATAATATTTATAAAATGTCATTCTCTTTAAAAACAAAATGTAAACTTTCCAATTTGTATAAAAAAAAATAGTTAACATGTATAACACCAACAGTGATAATGATTCTGATTTAGCATATGGTTGCTATGGTAACAAACAATTTCACCATAAATGCCTAAAATTAAAACACAAAAAAATATGGACGTAAAAACTAAAACTATTTTGAAATATTATTTGTGTAATTTTGATTACAAAGTGTAAATATATACAATTTGCAATAAAAACAAGATTTAGTGTAATAATAAACACAAAATGAATTTTTCATGTTACCATGGAAATAGAAATTTGAATAACAAGCTTTTAATTAACTGTTTCCATGGTAACTAAAAAGACAAATTACAAATTAACACAATAACAAAAAAAACATCCATTTACCTAAAGTGTATCTAAAAGGGAGAAGAAAAACAAGTTTACACCATTCCTGTAAAAAGTGTTTCCATGGCAACAAATACTCCCATTTTTCAGAAATCATTTAAAGTCAGGTCATGAAATATTGAGATAAAGATACTCATTGATTGCAGAGAAAGGAAATATAGCGAAACACAGGTTATTGAAATAATTTATATATTTGATGTGCAGTTGTTGCCATAGTAACAAGTAATTTTTATTATAAATAATAAAAAAATGAAAGTAGATACACACTTCCAATTTTCAACGTAACAAAAGTTCATGATTGAATTTTTATTTTTTTCATTTCCACAAAATCCACATATGACAGGAATGGTATTTGTAATTATATGTAATGTGGCAATTTTATGGTTGCTATGGCAACACCTTTTTCAATAACTTGAGAGTAATCTGACAGCAAAAAAAATCATATAATGGTAAATCTATTAAAATGTAAATCATAATTATAACCAAACAGTATATGCTTAGTACAATTATTAATACAATTATTTAAATTACTCAACAATGCAAAATGGTTTTAATGTTACCATGGAAATATAGGTCTTTGGAAACAATTTGTTCTATAGATTTTCATAAAACAAAAAAATAAGTCATTTCTATAATTCATTTTTGAAAAAAGAATGAATCTAACATAAACCCATCAAAAAATATGGGAAAAAAATTAATTTTGTACCATTTCTTGGAAATACGTTTCCATGGCAACAAGAAGCACCCATTTTATAACCTTTATGTAATTAAGTTACTGAAATGCTGAAATTTATTAATAATAGAGGGTAGGGTATAACTTCAGTAGACATACAGGCCATTATGGAAGTATTTATATTTTTACTTTAAATGGTTGCCATAGCAACAAATAATTTTGAATACAAATAACGTAAATATACAATTAACAGCATACATTCAAGTAACCATGGTGATACAATTTTATATTTGAAATTATTTTTCTAATCTAAAAAAGTGAATAATTCCAGAAAGTTGTATTGTTGTCTTACCTTGATTTAACCTTTGACCTCTTCATAGGTACTAACTGGTCAGTGAAAAGAATTGGCCGGAGAGGTAAAGGTCCTGCAGAGTTCAACAATCCCCGTGGTATGGCCATGACTCCAACTGATTTACTACTGGTCTGTGACAAGGACAATCAACGAATTCAGATTTTAAACAAAGAATTTCAATGTCTTGATTGTATTACATTTACAGATGAATTTCCACAACCCTTCAAACCATGGGACATAGCAGTATCCCATGACAACCAATATTTCATATATGATAGAGGTAATAAACAAATTATTGTGACAAATCAAAATAAGAAAATAATCAGAATTATTTGTCAAAATGAATTTCTATCGGGTATAACTGTCATGGGTAACTTTGTATTAGCTACTGACTGGGGTGGACATAGACTGATTAAGTTCACAACAATGGGAGACAAGGTTACAGAGGTTAAAGGTCAAGTTCAGAGTAAAGGTCAGTTTAGTGAGCCCTGGTCAGTGGCTGTAACAAGTGACCAGAAGGTTGTTATGTCACATGACAAAGGGATACATTTTTATGATTCAAATCTAAAGTTTTTATCTTCATATGATCACAGCTTTAATGCCACTGGACTGTGTGTTGATAAAAGAAATAATATTTATATTTGTGATTATGGCAATGATAGAGTTGTTATGGTAACAGAGAATAGAGAGTTTGTAGTTGTACACTCTGACATAGTGTATCCTTACTTCATAGAAATCAGTGACGAAAAGACAACCAAGATTTTTATTACACATGGCTATGACTATGACGACATCACAGTGTTAACCTTGTAAACATACAACCATCAACCCACCATATAGCTTGACACAATTTCACATTTTTTTCTAATTTTGACAATTTATTTTCCATAACCATGCACCTCTATGGCAGTCGCTATGTATTTTAGACAACATTAAACCAAAATTGAGATAAAATTCAGAAATTTATTGTCAAAATTTTGACAATATTTGTGAAATTGTCCCTTGTCAGTGATTGTTTTGTACAATTACAACTCTGTGATGACAATTTAGTCATTAGAAAATGACATTTGTGTGTGTAAAATAATTATAAAATCTTACCTGTACATTCTGTAATTTATGTAGAATTATCCCATGTAAATATTTGATGTAAATTTAGTGATTAAATATTTTTAACAATTTAAAATCAAAATTCATATCCAAATTACAATGTCAACACAATGCCGCCATGTTGTCAAATGACAACTCTACGCCGCACTTGACTTAGAGGGCGCTGTTTGAGTTTGAGCTAAAATGTGATGCCGTTATAACAATCCGCTTTGAAGAAAGTAGTGCAAATAATACCATTTGTTTGTGATGTGCCATTTAGTATTACTGCATTTAATTTATGGAGAGAGGGATTATTTATTTTTTATAGATGTACTGCTTTGTAAATTTGGAGTTTTGTAAGGACGTGCACGTCTGCCGTCTACGGAATAACTGTTTTCTATTTTGAACTCTTGGTGGCGCTATAACGATTTTTTATAACGCTTTTTACGAGCCTTCAAGATCAAGGTTTTCAAAAGAGTAGTGAAACAATCTACTCTGACAAGTAACAAAATTGATTATAATTACTTGAAATGTGATTTACGTAGAATCTTTTGTAAAGGTTTTAAGACTTTTATGATAAAAAGAAGAGAATGTAAAAACAGTTACATATTTATTCAAGTCAAAAACTAGGTATATATTGAGACCTATTTTAGTGTGTGATTTACATCTGTTATCTTTTATTACAAACTGTATTTAAACTGTCAATATTTTCATCCCTTTTAATTTTTACATACAATAGGAATTGATTTATTTTGGTTATGTTTTATGTATAATGTAAATTTAAAGCAACATCTTCTGATTTATAACTATTGTCAGTAAATAAAAAGAAATATGTAAATGAATTAATATCTTTATTTTCATATGGAAATATAATTATCACAATAAAAAAATTTAAGATAAAAAAAACAATTCTTTGTTGTCTGTGTCTATGATGGCTTCATGAAATCCTGGTATGATTCTGGTATGATCTGTACAAGGTGTGATATTTCATTACTTTATTTTTCATTATTTATAAATTCTTTTATTGATATTAATATCTTCTTTAAAGTGGATTTTTTTTTCTTCAACCAGTGCAGTCTCATGAGGCATCACGTGTGTATGTGTATATGTAGGTATGTATGTATGTATGTATGTATGTATGTATGTATTTATGTATGTATGTATGTGAAACTATTTTTGCATTCATGCATCTCTGTGCCAATGACTGTGGTTTTAGTGATCCATTTTATCAGTCAAACCAAACTTTGTCAATTCCAAGACTGTAAAGGCCGATATTGAGCAACACGATGACTTCAAAAGTTGGTATTATTACTAAATCCAAATGTTAATTTCACCAGAAAACTAATCCATAAAGAAAGGGAGTAGTTGATTGAATGCATAATATATTACGAGTATACTTATAATTTCTCAGTTTAGTTGTTTGTGACGCTACACAATTTGTGTGTGTGGGGTGGGTGGTCCAAAACCGTTACCACAGTAACATAACCTAGACTTGAAAATGTCGTTGTTGTCGTTGATGGCAAATCTTTCGGTCTCTAACAACCTGACAATCCATAATCCATTCCTTCTGTAAGATGTGATTAGATATTGACCAGCTTTAGAATGTTAACATTATGTACAGTGTATGTGTTTGGACTGTAGACCAGAGACGTGCACGTGGGGGTGGGTGGGGGGGGGGGGGTGGTGGATTTTTCTATTGGGCTGACAAAAAGTCACTGACCCCCCTCCCCTGTAAAACCAAAAAGGGCTGATCCCCTTTTTCTAAAACATAATGCCACAGCCCCCCCCCCCCACCTCGTCTATAACTTGATTATAACATCGGTATAGTGGCATTACTATTGCAGATAGTAAAGTCACTTTTTCTATGTTAGAGAACTTAGGTCCTCATACCTACTGTGTCGACAACTCAGTGTTGTGTTGTGTCAGGTGCCTGATACATGACTGGTGCCCTCAACGATGACCAAGGACTGCAACAAAAAAGCTAAGTACGTCTCGATTTAGACCCCTCGGGTCTTGACTACGTCAAATTGTCATAAAGACAAAAGATTTGTGCAGTTTGGCCACTAGGAGTGCTGTTCAGAAGCAGCTAGATTGCCCCTCCATATACAGGCTAATGTCAGAAAGACGAAAGATCTCGCCGTTTGGCCACTAGGAGTGCTATTACGAAGCAACTTTTTAACAGAAAGTGAGGGCTATGACAATCTAATATTCAAATCAGCATTTACCAGTACCTGTCATTCTCAACCAGCTAGTCCAAACAGTTTTGTTTCTCTTGTCAGATTCTCTCATTTTAGGAATTAACAAAAGTTTATTAGATTTACAGTTTGCTGACTGCATTGTGTAGTGAATTGTAATGTGATTGTCAGTTCGAAAAGTTCAACCTTGACCTTTTTCCTCAGCTTAGGTGTCACTCACATTTTCCAAACTCTTAGGTGGTCTTTTATCGTACATCGTTAGAAATTGGTTCTTAATGTGCTATGTACTCATATATAAAATAAGAGAATTGACTATCATGGATATGTGACACCCGCCTCCCCCTCTCCAAGTGACTAAGGGACGATCGCTCAATGTAGTACAAGTTCAATAAACGAACATGATTTGTTTAGGATAAAAACCCCTCCTCACCCCTAATAAAAGAACGATCGCAAGTTCAACATCACATGTTTATATATTATGTACACCATGATGAAAACTGTAGCGGTCAAACCACTACAATCAGTGTAATATAAAAACATGATAGTAAACATGAAGTTTCAACTTATAATTATGAACCTGTTTACTATCGAGAGATGTTGGTAAACATATCAAAATACTACCGTAAACCCAGCACTGTATCTCATATTAGAAGTAATTTTTTTATCAACTTATCAACATCTCAGTAGTACATATAGAACCTGTTATCAGTAAAGGCATGAAAGTTTTCAAAATTTGGTTAGAAGTGTGAAAGTGAAATTCAGCAATCGCATTGATGCCAGACATACCTCCACCCCTAAAGAAACAAAGTTTACTTATTTAGCTTGTGTGACACTGTGTGATTGTCCTTAACAAGAACAGGTAGTCATAGCAACCTACACCCACACTCAAAATACACTAGTTTTGTTATCTTCGTATTTGGAAATACCTCCTGTTCAGAATGTGTTTGTTTTAAATCAAGAATGTTAGTGTTTCTCCCTATTGTTTGTTTGTGATTGGTTGATGGCAATGGTCTGTCACTTCAAACCATGTAGCTTAACACATACTTCAAGTGGGACTTGACGTCTCCAGTGGAACTTGACGTCTCCAGTAAGTATAGACCCAAAATAGACATAAGTATTACAATAACCTGACCCTAAAAGAGCAAACGAAACACTGGTTGCAGCTCTACTCCACAGTGTCGGCACTGTCTGGTTGTGTTGTTGTCATGGAGATATTCATTAGACAGAATTAACCTCAATAGAGGCTATCCATGGCTTTGAAACTCTCCTGGGTGAAGAAATCTTGAGATTGGATGTCACACATAGCATCTAGACTAAGAGCCCTTTTTATTTATTGTTTGTTTCATAGTAAGTATGGGTCGGTCAGTATAAACAAAAGTAAAAAAGTAACATCTTCATGTTTCTCTGCATCTCCTTTTCCTCCTCTCTATCTTCTTTTTATTGAATTCCTGGTAACAAACCCTTTCTCAGCTTCTCTACACAATTGACATGTTCTCAGCCAAACTTTAAATAAATTTTTAAGTTTATCACTGCTGCCCTGACCGTACATGACATTGACAGTCCAGACAATTGCTCATTTTTGTCATAGAGGGCGCTGTTCCACAAAGTATTAGAGGCAGACAAAAATGGAAAAACAAATATTTTGATGCCTGAGCTGAAAATTTGGGTTGGTTGGATAATGAGAAACAGAAAAAATAGGGTCACCCATATCTTGGTATACACAATAATATACCTCCTTAACACACAAACAACAACAAATAACAACAAATAACAACAGATAACAACAAATAACAAATGAAGAGTTCAAATACTTTATTAATAAAACCAAACTTTGCAAATATATACACAATATCATAAAAATGATTCCTCAAAACCTGGAAACATGAAAAAGTACCACAGGGGGAAGGAATACAATTCTATAGTTATATGTACCACAGGGTGAAGGAATACAATTCTATAGTTATATGTACCACAGGGGGAAGGAATACAACTCTATAGTTATATTTCTTTTTCATTTCATAAACATTGCTTTTGGTGTCAAATTATTGGATGAGCTGTTTTACTTTCAATTTCAACTGAAGTAGTTTTTCTTCCCCTAACTCCTTAGTTTCAATACAAGAATAATTTTATTGTACAATTAGTCGACTGCTCTACATTCTTGTCCAAGATAAATAATCAGTTGAAATATATCTGAATGACAAAGTGAGGCTTTGAACTTTGACACAGCATCATGGCACCACTTTGAACTTTGACCTGTTGGTATAAATAAACATGATTTCATTTTGTGAGTTAGTTGACATGCTTACCTTATTTTGTCTTTACTTAGATGTCTTGTGTGTTTCACCCAGTACCTGAGCACCTAACCTGTGAATCAGTAGCATTCTGACAAGTTAGGGTCTCAGGGAACAGGTAAAGCACTGAAGGATCCTGGGATATCCTGAGAGACACTGGTAAATGGAGTCAAAGGTTAAATCCAAGATGGCGACAACTGTACCAAAACAGTAAAGGTGAGTGTTGTGTAGTGGGAAAACTTTAATTGTCTGACAGAATATAACTTAGATCAAGAAGTGAGTTTTTAAATTACTCTAGGATAAGAATATTTTCAGACTGTTTCAATGAATGAGGCAACCTTTTGTTACAAAACTTGACAGGAAGTGATCTGTTTGTCACTTTTGTGTTCTTTTAAGTTTTAGCCAACAATTCTAAAATGATTCAGTGAGTGTAGACTAGTAATAATATAACTCTGCCATTTATGGACTGTTTTACTAGATTTGAAGAAATATCTTTAAGTTATTAAGTTATTATCTTTATTTAAGTTTATTCTCTTGTATTGGATTTCAAAAATTATTGACAAAAACTTGGCAATGCAATGCTATTTACTAGTCTAAGGGATAATGCCTATCTCAAACCCAAGGTTAAACATTTTGTATCCTGGGGTGCGTTTGATTATGTGTCCCCAGGGCGCCTCAGACCAGAGTAACTGACGTCATTTGGGCACCTCAGGTCGTGTGAAAATCGAACATATTTTATTGCATTTGGGGTACCCCTGGGAGCCTATAATTAAATCAGTGATTCATGATAAATTTGGTACATCTTTCTAAAATATTTTAGACAATTTGAAGTGAAAAATTATTTCCTCACTAAATGTGGAAAGATATCCTCAAAATACAGTATAATTCTTACGGAACTGATAACAATCATTACTGGGACAAGCCATTAAAGAAGCAAGTCCACTTGTTATCAAAGAGTACCAATATTTACACATGTGATGATGGGCTCTTACATAACACAAGTAAACAGTGCAGTTCACAGCGTAAGATCATTTCTAAGGAGTGGGTCAATTGAGGCAAACCTTATCTCCGTCTTATATCAGTTGTTATCAATTTATTAGGCTATTATAAGTAACACTACAAACAGCTTTAGAGATGCAAACAACTTTTATGACACCCGTTTTCGTCAGGCAAGCCCGCGGGTTTGTTGCACTTGGACCGTTAATGGCTTGTGAATGTCATGAACCAATCATATGTCGTTCCCATCTTGGGTCAAGTCAGGTCAGGTCAATCCCCAAGCTGTCCCTGCTCCATGAGGACGGTCGACTTGGGACACCCCGAGTTTGACGTCATGTAATAATCGAACGTAACTTGGGGCAACTTTAGGTGCTTCGAGGCACCCTGGGTTGCATAATCGAAAGCACCCATTGCTTCATGTTAGTGCACCCTCTAGTGGCAGGTCCTGGTGTTAGTGTGCCATCTTTTGTACTGTATTCAGAAGACTTACTGTCACTACACTGACCTACCACACTATCATAGCAGGAAGTGTCACAACTTAGCTGATCTATTGTGTTTATTATTAAGTGAACCCAATCCCCTTGTTAGTTATTTAGCAAGTCCATTTTTAGATTCTTGAAATAAGAATTCAAGAAACACTGAATTTTCACATCCTTATTTTCTGTGAAAGAATTAGACATCAGTGACAAGGCACAAACCTATCCTACACATTACTATGACAACTATCACTATGACAACAAATATGTAAATTAGTCAATTAATCAATGTGTGACTGCTTGTTGAATACATATGTTTGACATTTAGACAAAATATCAAACTATATTAAAATGAAAAAAAAAATGACATATATTTACTTGATATTTATTTTCAATGGCAATCATCATCTTCTACCACAGGTTTTTGTTCAATATTTGTAATTAAAAACACCCTACATGGACACATTGTTGTATTGACCCAGTGTGACAATACACTATTACAACATCACAGAATTCCATCATTTATGGTGCTACAGAGAGAAAACATTTAACAACCCACTCTTGGGTTTAGTAAAATATATTTAGCAAATAAATTATGAATAAATTTTCTGGAAACTGTCAAAAAACATGGTCACTTTAGCTGAATTTTGAAGAATGGACAGACAAACATCAGTTCTTTGATTTTTGTCTAAAATTGAAATGTTGTGTGTTAAACAATTACTGATATAGCCGAATTTTGTAGTCTCACAAATTAGGCGGGAAAGTGAAATGACACACAATTCATAGAATTGACAGTGTGATCAAATGTGAATTTTTATCAGAATTACTTCTTTCACTTTAGTCTAAAATTAAAATGTGGTGTGTGAAAAAATTACTGAAAATCTGAAACTCTCTACATGTGATTTTAGTAGAAATGTGATAGACAGATGAAAATGACTAAAAAAGATATATTTACCAATATGACTTCATAATACATCAGCTGACAGTGTTATCACCTACAGGTAACCATATATGACCATCAAACTCCACAATGAACTAAATCTGCGATAAAAACCCGACAAAAAATACTGATCTGTGTAAGGTACTGAAAACATAGTGATGTCTAGCCAGACAAAATGTCTACTGTCTACAACCAAACTAATTGTCTACCACCTACACATGTACTAAACTCTATTTGGTAAATTTTCCATTTCTAATACTCACCTACACGTGCCAAGCTACCCACACAACTACACTAAAAAAAGACAACAGCTGATTGGCCCATAGAAGATTGATTATTCCATTATAATGATGGTCAACCAATCAGCATACAGCTACCATATACAGTGTATAAAACAGTCAATAAATTCATTCAGTTTTTAAATAATTTAGGTGTGGCATATTTCTCATGTAAATACCCACTAAAGATGTGATGCTACTGCATTGGAAATATTGAATGGATTCAGTTGTGAAACTAACAAGAAGGATGGTACAAACAACTTGTCTTGACAGATTACCCCTTTAGGAACTGACAAATGTGACCTTTAACCTTTTTAAATAGCAGACTACACAGTAACAAAAATATAAGTAATTCATTATTATGAAACGTATAAATTTAGACAAATTTTGTGAGTAAAATTAAGGAAGAATTGTTATAATCTTGACAAACCTACAAAGGAGATGAACTACAAGCTAACAATTTATAGATTTAACAAAACAAATATTATTCAAATTTAATTTGGAGGGAAAGTGTCTGTCACACTCTACAATTGACACAGAACCTAAAGAGTGGCTATTATTAATATCATACACTACATATTTCCTTTCAGGGAATTTTTTTTTCAATTTTGAAATTCATCAGATTTCCTTTTTCAAGTTCTATGTGATATGTGTCTTAATGAAAATGAATTTTGTTATTTATAGTACAAGGCTCTTCCTCAAAACGAATTTTGTTATTTATAGTACACGATTCTTCCTCAAAATGCAATAACTTTCTAAACCTCTGTAGTAGTGAGTAATACTTACGCTTTCAAGTGCTGAGTAATTTATCAGTGACTTTACTCTTTCACTTGCCCACACATACTGCATATAGTGATCGAGGTGTTAGTGTCTGTCAGACCAGTATTTAGAACTGAGCTAGTAGATTGTTAACATTGCGAACACATACTGGTGAGGTGTTAGTGTCAGCCTAGTGTTAGCAATGAGCTCGTCTGGTGTTAACATAGGACTGGTGTAGACATTAACCCTTCAAGTTGATAACACATACTGGTGAGGTGTTGTGTCAGCCTAGTGTTAGCAATGAGCTAGTCTGGTGTTAACATAGGATTGGTGTAGACATTAACCCTTCAAGTTGATAACACATACTGGTGAGGTGTTAGTGTCAGCCTAGTGTTAGCACTGAGCTAGTCTGGTGTTAACATAGGACTGGTACATACATTAACCCTTCCAGTTACTAACACATACTGGTGAGGCGTTAGTGCCTGGTGTTAGTAGTAGTACTGAGCTACCCTGGTGCAGGCATTAACCCGACCAGTTGCTAACATATCTGTACGATGTCAGTGCGAGCTCAGTTTTAGCCCGGTGTTAACATGGAGGGCTGGTACAGACATTAACCCTTCAAGTTCAAGTGAAGTGAAGTGATGTGTTTGTAATTGAGCTAGCTAGGTTTATAGTCATACAAAGTCATTCTTGAACTGTTCACTTTAAAAGCCAAACCACTTTTCATTCCCAATAACAACAAATAAAACAAAAAACAACCTTCAGCAACAAAAAATTGAAACATACATGTACATCAGGTGATATAAATCAGAGTAAATAAAATAGGCAATCTGGATTTAAAAAAATGGATGTCACATTGTACAAAACCACGTTATCAAATGATTAATTTCTAGAGAGATATTTAGGACAGCTGAGTAGATGATTTACTGGTAAATATTGGTTGATACGATCACAAATCAATTATTTCTATAAAATAGAGAAAAGTGATCAAGGAAAGTACATGACAGTGTACAATGAATTATAGCAATGCTGTATTACAGGTTTTTATTTTAAATAGAATTCTAAATATTGGTAAATAAATCAAGGCCTATTGTTCTTGTAGGCGGAAAAATATATAAACTCTTAGCTGTGATCAACACAATTCCCTGTCATACTAAAATAGGCATAACAAAAAATTGTTTGGTTCCAGTTACCTGACCCCACCTAGTTTTTCACTGCTGACTCCAAACTTTTTTTTACGTATTGAAGCAAAAAATAATAAAATTGCTAAAACTGTTAAGTCTCACGAGAAATAGTGGATGCGGAAACTGACATCAACTTAAAAAGACAAAAGAAAACTGTTCTTCCAATCTGTAATAGCTGTACATCTGATAGGAAGAAATAAACAACATAGAGACCATTTGGAAAATAATGGAAAACATGAACTAGACACTCACTCATTAAAAAAAATATGTAATAAAAATAAAGCAAAAAAATCTACCTGCCCCCACCTATTTTAAAATTGAGTATAATCGGAACCACATACTGTTTTTATTTGGCCTTATGGCTGATGTTACAGGCTATTTAGTTGGAGCTTAGTGTACAATTTATCTGATATAGATAAAAAAAGGTAAGCCACATTAGATACTTGAAAGCATCTTCTCTACCAGATATTATTTGACAGACCAAAATTGCAACCATTTAAACAGCTATCACTTCATCATAGTTACACAAATGTACATATTTATCATAGTTACACAAATAAATATATATATATATATATTTCACATAAAAAATTATTCATATTTCATATAAGCATCACAGTCAGAGTTCATTTATACAAGTAGTCATTTGTACATACCATATTAAAAATAATAGTTTTATCGTCAATCCGTAGCAACTGATATAGTAGTTTTTCATTTGACCAGTATGACCATATGTCTGTCTGTCTGTCTGTCTGTCTGTCTATATCCCTGTGTTCCTCACTCTGGATCAGTTTTAATGAACTTACTACACATCTTCTTAATGGGAGTGAAATAAAGAGGAAAGGTTTTGGTGGACATACACGCATATTAACAAGTAAATTTCATAATTAATGATTTTGGTAATTAGGCAATATCTACAGAATATATGCTTTGATTTTAAAATAACTTTGTACTTATATTGAAATTTATCGTGCACATGAGTCCTACAATGCTTGGTTTAAATCTTGTTGAAATTTAGAATTTGCATAATTAATGATGTTTGCAAAGTAGGCCTTATGTTACCACTTCAGTATCACTTGGGCTGGTTAGAATGGGTTGAAGTAGAAATTGATGAGATTTGTTTATAAAATCCTGTCACAATAACACTATTGCCCTATACTATGTACACTACCATCATTTGTCCTAAGCTTCCCTTTCATGGAATGAAATAAAGATTATCACTTTCCTGGATAGGTGGTAGTAGTTCTTTGATCACCTCTCAATTACAACAAATTAAATATCTCTCATTATAAAAATCGACCAACTAACGACAGTAAAATAACCCTTTGACTGTTAAATTGTGAACGAAAAGATCGTTGGTATAAATTATGTTCAGTATAATTCAACCTATGTTGTATACCATGAAATCACTAAACAATGATGTAGTAGCTTGGTGTTTGACCGTTAACACAGGGAAGACAAACTACATAATATTTTATAGCAAACGTAAAATGGTTACCAAACATGATGCACTTATCTTCAATGACCAACTTCTAAATGAGGTCGGCAAAGCTTCCTTTGTCGGTATTATCATTGACAGACATTTATTATGGAAAGATCACATTGAATATGTAACCAACTGTGTTAGGAAGAAATCGGGAATGTTTAAATTGAGAAATGTTGTTCCCCAATATATTTTACTGTTACTTTACAGAGCCTTTCTCCAGTCCAATATAATGTATGGTTTAGAAGTTTGGGGCAGTACATTTTCATCGTATCTACAGCCAATTCTGTATATCCAGAAAATGTGTGTGCGATGTATGACTTACTCTGGGTTCAGAGACTCGTCTTCTCCTTTATTTAAAAAGCTGGGTCTTCTTAATATTTATAAACTTCATAAACTTGGTGTAGGAAATTTTATTTTTGATTTGTATAATAAGAATTTTCCCTATGATTTCAGATATTATTTCCAGGTGATCGATCATAGCCGAGACACATGTTTTAAACTTCGGCGAAAATTGGCAATTCCGAAAATACGCACAGCTGCCGGTCAATTTTCCATCAGGTTTTCAGGAACAAAATTGTTGTGGAACAGTTTGCCAACAGAAATGAAATGTCTCACATCAAAACATCTGTTCAGGAAAGCTTTTAAAGAGTATCTACTTGACGAAATTTAAATTAGTGAATATAATACATATTCTTGCATTGTTAGCTCGTTTTTGATATTTTCTCCCATTATATTTTTTCTTCTAGTTTTGTGTAGCCCTTATCGTTATTGATGCATATGAACCCTGAGGTGGAGCCAAACTTAATTAGCGAAAAGCTATTTTTTTTACTCCAAATTGCCAATTTGTTTATTTATTTCCTGTCATTTTGTAATTGTAACTTACTTTAAATTGCCAATAAAATGAATGAATGAATGAATGAATGAATGAATGAATGAATGAATGAATGAATGAATGAATGAATGAATGAATGAATGAATGAATGAATGAATGAATGAATGAAAAAGATATCCTAAAACAAAAGTCAAGAATCGAGTCCTGGACCCACCATGCCATACAAAAAGGCTATGACGAGATTTACAGATGCTGTCATTTTCCACGATGCTTTATAGGAATGGTTAACTTGCTTTTAATATTTAATATGCTTATAGGAATGACTGACGTGCTTTTATTATTCAAGTTGTACTTGATTACAAGATTTACTGGGGGAGTTGTATTGGTTTTCATCTTCGTCATACACTATAGAGTGAATTAACTGATAACCCTCCTGATGTAACCTGACTACCACCACCTCTGGTTCAGTAAAGAAATGTTAACTTTATTCAGAGTGTGGTATATCTTCATGTGTTGCAGTCAACTCTGTCCTGTTGAACATACATATTTGTAAATTAAATAGTTTCTAGTTAGTATCCAGTCATTATATACATATTGTGGGGTAAAGTGTATATATATTAGCTCATTCACGTCACATCTTGCAAAGTATGATATACACACGAAGGGTGATGTTATTTTTATGTCACCATGGTTACAAATAATAATAAGTCTCAGAACTTGTAGTTGACCTATCTTTATTCTCCACGTATATACACAAAGTTACACTTGTGAAGCCGTACTGGCCACGTCTGTAATTTTCTAATACTTACAATAAATACTATAAGATACACAATTCAGATGACTACATAAACAACAGTAAAAGTAAAGGTACGGGTATAAATGACAAATAACTGGAGACTGAGATAAAGTGTTTGTAAGATAAGCTGCATTCATTGTTACCTCTTCCTTCTAAAATACGCCACATCCATCATTTTATGAGGAAATTCAATTTCAAAATAAAAAGTTTGGTGTTGTATGTACTATGTATGTATGTATGTATGTATGTATGTATGTATGTATGTATGTATGTGTGTGTGTATGTATGTGTGTGTGTATGTACGTATGTATATATGTATGTATGTATGTATGTATGTATGTATGTGTGTGTGTGTGTATGTATGTATGTGTGTATGTATGTATGTATGTATGTATGTATGTATGTATGTATGTATGTATGTATGTATGTATTTATTCATGCACGTATGGATGGATGGATGCAACACTCAACCTCAATTTGTTTATCCAACGCCATTAACAGTTATGGCTGTATGTCTCGCCTATCGACTCGGAGGGATAGGGCCGACATGAGGGGAATCATTCGTCCTCGATGACGTCGACGTAGCACTCATTCGGAATACCGGGAGATTATATCTATTTATTTATAACATGTCAGTACATGTATCGCATATTTAACGGTTGATATATGTACGCCATCAACGACCCTTATAACTATATCATTTGTTTTTTATCGAAATGCATTTATCACCATGGAAACAATTTTCAATTACGGGTTTGCCTTTAATTTACAATTTTAGTTAACGTCTCTTTATTACTTTGAAAATTCAAGTTGTGACCAAAGATTATTTTATGTTGAATGGTAATAATTAATGTGCCAAGCTGTCATTGGATAGCTATTGACCTTGTACTTAAGTACACACTGTGATTGGTTGGTGTAGTCACGTGATAGTGTTCGTACCTGTAGAATCGAATGATTTCACAGTGTACAGGTGATATACCACTCACTTGGCTACACAACGTCTACACCGTCCCAGTTCCTTTCATGATTCGAGTTTATCGGTCTGTGGAATTGTTGATACAACGTCACAACTCGAAGACATTGACGTCATACTATTCAGGTAGGTCACTGTCGTCTTCATTCCTGTCTATAAAATATTGTATTTTCAGTGTGTAAATTGTAAAGTTAGATTTTGTTATTTACGTTAGTCCAAATTGTTGAAGTACAAGTAGGTCTAACATATTGATACTTCTATCGTTAATAAGTTCTAATACTGATATCGTAACATTAAATATTTATATTGATAGTTCAACTAATTCAGTTAAGTTCCACTGACTACAAAACACTAACTTTATCGCCACCATCCGATCCGCAAACCACAAACATGGAAGTTCGTTGTCTGTGCTAAAACTGTACAGTGCTTAGGCTGTCATGGTGGGTCTCTCTATAGAGGATTACAGTATAGCGAAGGATACTCAGATAATAAAACACTGTGGCAATCTGTCGCAACGATAACAACAACGGAATAATGCCAACTTGTCCCAAAGTTAATTTTTGAAAAACATACTATAACAGCCTTAATAAACATTTGCTAACAAAGATAACGGCTCTTCAGTTCGATGTGTAAAGGTATAAGTTAGCAAGGCCTTGAACAGCAGTTGTCTTGGTAACGTAGTCAAGAGAGGCAAACCCTCCGTTAGGTGGGTGAGTCGTTGTAATTAGTAAAAACAAATTTATTGAAAAACTTGACAAAAATTGAAATTACCATTTCTTATTTCCAATTAATTAATAATTTGCCAAATTTGGCAGATTTGAATGCAATCTTTTAAGTTACGTTCAACTTCAATTAAAAAAGTGCAGTTCTGCAATTGTTAACATGGGACGATCTAGTGAGGGCACCAAGACTTTTGCAAACACAATGCCCAGCTTGAATTACAATTTTTGGCAGTATATTTAAGTAGAGTAACATCTGGACCTTCAGTAAAATGATTTTGCCCCTGTGGGTTCTCTTGTAAAAACTCACAGGAGACGGTTTCAATGGTAACGTTGACATTATTTTCAAGGATGCTAAAACATTAAAAACGTCATATCTCGCGACCCAGAAATGATATAATCATGAATAAAGTATGTGTACATATATTGAGTGGACAGGGAACTCAATCATTACATAACCTTTTCGATTCAAGCTCGGCGTCATAATCAAAATTCATTTTTGGACGTTTATCGAAACATTCACTGAAACTTTCAAGTATGTTTTCTATCATATATGATTGGTAAAGCTACAAGTTGGTCAGAAAATAACAAAACATATAATCTTTCCGAAAAATGTGAAAATACTATATATGAAATTGCTTTGTGGCAACAATCTGTTACCAAGACAACTGCTGTCAATGTCCCTATTTACACCAAAGTATATATACTCGTCTGAAAGTGCTATTGATATGATGTAAGTGTTTGTATATAGGGTTTTGGGGACATGTAATTCACTGATTACATGATTTTTTTCGATCCAATGTCAAGATCATTTTAATTTTTGTAATTGATAGTAGGTGTAGACGTGAAACTATTCTTTGTAGTTTGTAGAGGCAAAGCACACGTTGTATGTGTGATCTTTCGTGTTTATTATTTTTCAATTTGCCTCATTATTCGGAAGCAAAATGAAAAAAAAAATCAGAACTTGCAAAACTGAATATCAAAGTACTTGGGCATCTTCCTATATGAAGGTTATGATAAATTGTGGCTTTGTCTGTCTGTCTGTCTGTCTGTCTGAATGTCTACTAACCTGTCTGCCTGTTTGTCTGTCTATATCAGTGCGTTTTTCATACTGCATCAATTTTAATGACGGTATTACACATCTCCCTCATGGAAGTGGAACGAAATGAAAAAAATGGCGAACATCGCAATGTATATTAACGAGGCATGCGCACAATGAATTATTCCCAGTAATTACAAACTATCTATTGAATAATCGTGCTGTCAATTTTGCCCATATATTGAAGTTGATGCACATGTGGGTGTTTTTCCTCTTAACAAAATTAACGTTTTTCCACAAACTATGCAATATCTTGAGAATACATTCTTTATTGTCTGATTTAAATTATTGCTTTATTTCTAAATATGATATAACCTGAATGTGTCATATAGTAACCACAGGATAGAAGACGAATACTCAATTTTTATTCTCGCGGTTTTCCAGATTATATTATTTTTCCTACATTATAAATAAAAAGTTTTAAATATTGTTTATAGATACTGTTTTTTCCTACCGTTATCATTTTCTTGTCACAGTTTACCATCTTTGCATTAATTAGCAAAATTGCTAATCATAGAACAAACTCATGGAATAAATACTCAATTAACATATTACGCAGTGAGTGTCAACATCTACTGATCCGTCTAATGGCAGTACACGTAAATAGGATTAACAATATGCTAATTAATACACAGTTAATAAACTCTGATAGGTGAATAAGAATGAGAATGAGAATGCTTTTATTCATATCATATTAGGCCATCGGTCTTTACATACAAAGAATATAAACCAAAATATGTACAGTAATTTACCATCGTGTATAATTATCAATAAATGATGCTCTTTTTTGAAAAGTAAAGTAAACATATCGTGAAAGTTGTCTTATTAAATTGTCATGTTTTGTTGATATAAAATTTATAGAGAATAGGTGGGTCGAAAAAATAATCTGGAATATACTTCCTTCTTATGTCATCAGACAAGACAAAAGTGAAATTCATCTTCTACTTGTCTATTTTGACAGAAAGGACACAATCTTTCACTTCTAGGGGGTTTTGATCTTTCCCATCTACACTTTTTCAATTTGTTGTTGATGAGCTGATGTACGCAAGTGACAAAGAGCGAAACGGAAAAATCTTTTTATCTACTACATCTAGGTAAATCTCATAGCTCAATGAAGTTTTGAAATTACGATACATATCTAGTTTAGAAGTTTTCTGACATTTCACCTTGTATTAATTGTCTATTGATATCCTTACACATTTATCTGAATACAATGATATTAGCAGTTTTCATTTCCAACACCCTACATCACCCATACCTCACCAAGGCCGATAGATTGCCAACACCCTGCATCAGCCATACCTCACCAAAGCCGATAATACATAACAAATATTTAACGTCAAGGACCCAACAATTTTACATTATTTTCAGCTTTTTCATATTGATACTTATAGCATACAGGCAGAATAGTATCTGGTCTCAAATTTAATAACTTAAATCAATACTTGACAATCTTAATTTGTCTAGCAATGATTAATTCTGTTCTGGTGAAAATCCCGAGGATTTCTACTTGTTTCAAGAAATTGCAGCTGAATGCAGCACTATGGAACGCGCGCTCTATGAACGGGAAAATCGCTGCCATGGTGACAACCTTGGTCGAGAAACAGCTTGACATTCTAATAATCACAGAAACCTGGATCAAAAGTCAGTCTGATCCAATTTTGGCGGAGTTCCATTCTTCGATCAGTGGTTACAACATCCACCAGCAACCTCGGGCTAAACGGAAGGGTGGTGGTGTGGCTGTTATAACAAGATCTAATCTTCGCGTTGTTGAAAAGCATTCTTGCGCATTCCAATCATTTGAATCGTTAAATACAACTCTCCGTTCATCTAGTCAACTCCTGAACATTATCACTATCTATCGACCACCAAAGTCATCGAACAACACTGCAACTATAAATCAGTTTATCTCCGAATTTTCAACTCTTCTCGAAAGCGCCGTAACTTTACCAGGTCATCTTGTCATCGCTGGCGATTTTAACTTCCACTTTGACGACATCAGTTCACCGGACACTATCAAACTCTTAAACTTACTCCAGTCGATGGGGTTGCAACAGCATGTCCATGGTTCAACACATATCAAAGGACACACTCTCGATTTGCTTATCACAAGATCAGCTGACCAGTTTTTACATTCTATCAGGATCGACGACTCTCTCATCTCCGATCACAGCCTCGTCCTTTTCAGCATGAAAGTACAGCGCCCACCGAACTCCAGAGTCATTACTTCTCGCCGGAACTATCATAAGATGAATATTAATGATTTTCAAGTCAAGCTGGCAGCCAAATTCTCTGATTATCCGCGCGACGCCTATTCTGAAATACTATCAGAATTTTTCCACTCGACTGCTACATACGTGTTAGATGAAGTTGTCCCTGTTACGACTAAAGTAATAATCGATAAAGTCCGAGCACCTTGGTACACTGAGGAACTTCTACTACACAGGAAAAATGTACGGCGTCTATAAATGAAATGGCGAAATACACAGCTTGAGATAGATCGACAAATTTTCATCTCCATGCGATCTGATTACTTTCGTCGTTGTGATCACGTGAAAACTAGTTACCATCAACGTCGTATCCAAGAGGCTGACTCTAGGAAACTTTTTAACATCGTTGTGAACTTTCCAATGCGAATGCAAGTAATAGCAAAGCCTTGCCAAATAATATCCCTCTCACGGACTTGCCATCAGAATTTCTCACCTACTTCGAATCCAAGGTAGCCATGCTTCGAAACGGACTTGTCGTTCAACAGGATGACTCCCACGTTATCCTACCATCCCATGTATTCACTGACTTTAATCCTGTTATAGCCGATCAGGTTAAAACAATCGTGAAACAATCCTCCGCGAAGTCTTGCGACCTCGATGTCTTACCATCGGACATTATCAAGAAGTCTATCAACACCCTCACACCTTTCTTGGTTGACTTTTTTAATTGTTCGCTCAGGACAGGCATTGTCCCATCTCACTTCAAATCCGCCATTATTCGGCCACTCCTGAAAAAACCGGACCTTGACAAGAATATGCTGAAGAGTTATAGACCAGTGTCAAATCTTCCATTTCTTTCAAAAGTTCTTGAAAGAATTGTTGCACAACAACTACATAGCCATCTTACCAGGTTTAATCTATTCGCAAAGCGCCAAAGTGCATATCGTCCTAATCACAGCACCGAAACAGCTCTATTACGGGTGCATAATGACATCATGCGTGCCCTAAACGATAAAATGGACGTCGTTCTCATCATGTTGGATTTGTCGGCTGCGTTCGATACGATCGATCATGACATTCTATTAAATAGACTGCAATAAAGATTCGGCATAACTGGCACCGTTCTGTCCTGGTTCCGATCATATCTGTCAGATCGTAATCAGTGTGTCAAAGTCGGCAATGTAACATCGGCCAGTTCGACAATGAAGTACGGTGTTCCACAGGGATCGGTACTTGGACCAATCCTTTTCACACTATATACATCACCTTTGGAGGATATCATCGAAGGTCATGGTCTGGATTGCATGATGTATGCCGACGACTCCGAAGTCTATGTTGTTTGTAGGCAACCAGATGATGTACGTACCTCTCTCGAGGAATGTATCGATGATGTACGTGGCTGGATGCAGTCAAATCTACTCATTCTGAACGATGACAAAACGGAAGTTGTCCATTTCTCGTCAAGCTTGAAACCTGATGCAACGGAACTGTCTAGCCTAAGGGTCGGTGACATTGATATTATCCCTTCGAACTCGGTCCGTAATCTTGGCATGATTTTAAACAGGAATGGTGCTATGTCCGATCACATAAACCAAGTTTGTAGAAAAGCCCACTTCGCATTATACAGAATTGGCAAGATCCGTAAACTTCTCGATCAGGACACTACCGAGACATTGATCCACGCATTTGTAACAACTCAGTTAGATTATTGTAATAGTCTCTTGTATGGAATTAACAAAGATCAGCTTCACCGTTTGCAATCTCTTCAAAACGCTGCAGCACGTTTAGTTAGTCGTTCCCGTAAATTTGACCATATTACACCTGTATTAGTTGATTTACATTGGCTGCCAGTAGAAGCACGTATTAAGTTCAAGGTTATGTTAATTACTTTTAAAGTAATTAGAGGCTTTGCACCAGTGTATTTGACAGAGCTGATAGAGCAGTATGTTCCTTCTAGAGATCTCCGCTCTGCAGACAAGTTACGTCTGATTCCACCCCGCGGTACATTCAGTAAGACATACGGCCAGAGAGCCTTTTCAGTTTGCGCGCCATCACTGTGGAATAAGTTACCTGTAGAGATTCGTACTGCAAGGAATGTTGAGTCTTTTAAACGCGGTTTGAAAACCTATCTTTTTAATATGTATTATCAGTGATTCGTTTTTTGCTTTGCTGTACATTTATTTCACCTCAGGACTGTGTGTTCTTTACCCTACCACTTGCAATGTGTATTTTTAAATTTTGCATATTCTTTTTAGAGTTTCTGTACATCGCACTGTGACGTATGTGTAGTGCGTTTTCTAAGAAATTAAAATAATAATAATAATAATAATTGTAAACGACCCGTTTCAGCAAGGGAAACAAAATTTGGCGTATGTTGACTTAAACCCAAAATGTAACGTAAACCTTTACTATGTACACGTTCAATATCACTTGCTTTATGAAACCCCCAAGTCTCCGCTGCATAGTTTAGTATCGGTAGTATTTCTCCATCAAAAACTTTGATGGAAATTTTGACTGGTATATCTCCAAGTTTTGCAAGATGGTTTTTTAACCATAAACATAGCTTTGCTTGCTTGCGCTGCAAGGGTTTTCTGACTAAATACCATATACCGCTACTCGACATAATGATCCCAAGATGTTTATAAAATGGAACAACATCGCGTTTGTGCCCATCTAATAAACTCCGATAAGAGTGCTAACGGTAGGAAATTGAAAAAAAAAACAGTGAGAGGAAACAAGAGCTTTGATGGCAATATTTTAAACTCTATTTGAAATACAGATTAAATAAGAATATAAGAAAATATTATTACAAATCCGGAAAATCAACAAAAAATAACTATTCGTCCTATTCCCCGTGCCTTAACAGATTATTAACTACGACTTTAATTGAACAGAATATGGTTAGACACAGTGGAGATAGATACGATCATATAAGGGGCGACGTCAAAAGATCGATGTTTACAAAAAAACTTAATTGCTTTAGTTTGGGGGTGGGGGGGTTTTGGCCAAAATAATTTCTCAACCGTCAAAAACGATTTAACGCCATACTTGGCAAATTTAGTACGATTTCAAGGCTGCTTTTACCTAAAAACTGCGTACAGTCGGTCCGATTTATCAGCGGTACGCGGTTCAGCTTTCAAATTTGCTGCAAAATAGGTATTTGGGAACGAGGTGGGTATCCAGAGTGTGCGTACGCACATTTCATCAGTTGGCGTCGTCGAGACACGAAGGGTTCGTACAATTTTCTGGTCCATATATGTTCTCCTCACACAATTTATAAATGCCCTTCGAACGACTTTCAGAAACTAGCGAACAAGATTTGGGAGTTAAATATCAAAGAACAACAGGGCAAATCCCGGGCCGGTGTACAGGAAAGCGCAACGAAGTTGTGGCATGCCAAATACAAAAATGATCGACGGTCATTAGCCGAGTTCATGTCCCAGGAGGTCGAGTCGAAACAATCTATTTTGAAATACGTTAAAAATATGTTTGAAAGTTAACGAAGTCACAGTGGGTACGTGATCAGAGACGATCGTGCAATCGTAGTGGTAAATTTTAAAGGACCTCCACGATAATTGATTTCAATAGATTATGTGGAGAATACGTTGCCAAAATCCACCTACGCGAAGGTTCTAAGTTAGGCCATAAGTTATAACGTGAAACAAATACGAATGTAAATCCGGAAATTACCGATGAGATGTCATGTTTGATGTGACCTCTCAACTTGGACTAAATTGTCGTAGATAGCGTGGTATTGCGAATGTTTATTTCTACACTCGCAACAAGTTGATCGTTCGACTGATGTTGATTCAATCCTTCGTGAAAATCAAAAGTTCGATCGCCTGAAATAATTATTCAGCAATAGTTTAGCAATTTCAAACAGATTTATAGATGTTTGTAGATGATAGTTGGAACATGCATGTGAAAGCCGTGGCCGCCGCGTCAACGTGTTCATCACTGTCGTGGTGCGATGTCACAGTCAAAATCAACGGAAACGTGCGAATATATACGACTCGACAGAAACAACTTGAAGGCTAAAAAGCATGAGAGCTGGTAAATACAATTTCTAGTTGAAATTATGTTTTGCAGAGACAGTTAAATGTTTTACAGTTTGAATTGCAATGTTACTACATATAGTTCTTTACTCCAGTGAAAATGGTTACTTCATCCGATCTAATCTTTGGAATGGCCTTTAATGGGAAGTGGTATCCTGCTGTTTGCAAAACATCTTGTCAAGTTTTATGAATCAAATCTATCTGTAAAATCAATTTAGTCGAACTAGTTAACAAAGGCGATTCCTACACTTTCCCGACCGGCCCTGTATTTTTCAGTTAAACAAAAATCATCCGATTAAAGTGTTGCTGATGAGCCTACACCCAGTCACGAAATGTCTCCCATTTCAAAAAAGAAAGTGAAACCAGACATACCAGTATTAGTAATCAATGTGACTTGACGTGTAAATTCAGTGTTGTTGTGTTCTGTTGGTTTTCAATAAAAGTATTTTTCTGAGTTAAAATGGTTTTCTATTTTATTTATAATTCAGTATTATATTGGTACGTTGTTTGAAAGTGGAAGTATACAGTATGAGTCTGAAACGATTTTCAATTTTAGGTCAGTTAAGTTAGATGGGGGGGTGGGGGGGTCTGGGACCTAACTTAAGCAATTAAGTTAGATATATTATATTGAACTTTTGATGTTGCCCCTAACACATTAATTGATCGATGATGAGTGTATCACATGCCATATGATATATGTGTGTCGTTTTAGCAAAGGGTTAAAAGGTTATCAGAACATTCCGACAGGTATCTGGCTGTAAGCCACAAAACACCGTTAATACAAGTTTGGACTTGTTTGTTTCCCTTACTAGTCAACTGGGTCCAACCATAAATGCAACTAGACAATGCTACTTTATTACAACGAATAAACACCTGAGTGCTTGGTTTTCAGTTCAAGCTTTAGACATGCCTAAATAATGCGTTAGTAAAATTTCAAATTAAGGCATTATTTTCCCCGGCGGTAGCAGTCCCTAGATGGACTCATTTGCCCGGAATATTACAATGAAAAAAACTCCTTTTTAGTGTATCTTGGAGAAAATCACTACAAAAAACACCATCTTATTTCCGAAATTCGGGAGATTTTACCTTGATGTACACTTTAATAATCCATACACTGCATGTACACTCTTCGCCTTGATGTTTGCAATTCAATACTATTCTGGATTACGAGAGCTTCGTCACCAGGCCTTCGTCGGGAAGTTTCTTCTGAGAGAGAGTATAAAAGGGGCATCCTAGCCCTATTCTGAGAGGGTGATCTGAAAAAGTACCCCTTTTCACGATTCCACGGACTAGATGACCGATGAAAAAAAACCTTTTCCATGAAATTTCTAACAAGCATGTGTACCCGCTTCGTCAGGGACTGCCACCACCTGAGTTATTATATACCAGTATCATAATAGTATTATATAATTATTATTAAACATTTTGTCTGATGTCTGATACATTACTGATATAGTAGTTTTCCATTTGATCAGAATGACTGTCTGTCGATCTGCGACTATCTGTCTGTCTGTCTGTCTGTCTGTCTGTCTGCCTGTCTTTTGTATATATCACTGTGTTCCACACTTGACTTCTCAGATGAGAGAAGTTGGAAAATACAAAACAAATCTGTATGTTGAATGGTAATAATTGATGTGACAAGCTGTCGTTAGATAGCTATTGACCTTTTACTTGAGTACGTACATACTGTGATTGGTTGGTGTAGTCACGTGATAGTGTTCGTACCTGTAGAGTCGAATGATTTCACAGTGTACAGGTGATACACCACTCACTTGGCTACACAACGTCTACACCGTCCCAGTTCCTTTCATGATTCGAGTTTATCGGTTAATTGTGTAATTGTGAACGTCACACCTCGACAACATTGACATCATATTATCCAGGTATGTCACTGTCGTCTTATTTCCTGTCTATAAAATATTGTATATTCCGTGTGTAAATTGTAAAGTTAACTTTTGTTATTTATGTTAGTCCAAGTTGTTGAAGTACAAGTAGGTCTAACATATTGATACTTGTATCGTTAATAATTTCTTATACTGCTATCTTAACATTAAATATTCATATCGATAGGTCAGCTAATTCAGTTCGGTTACTCTGACTACAAAACATTAATTTTATCACCACCATCCTGACAACAGTGGGAAATATTGTATTAAAATTAGGAGAGTAAACTGATACTGTAGATGATAGTTGAGTTTAAATGTATGGCTGGTCAGGGGGCGATGCTTTAGCTTGAAGTATTAAACATGTCACTTGACAACAAGACGTGTTTTACGTACAGTCAGGATATATAAGAACACAGGTGTAAAAAAGGTATATTACAAACCACCACTTCTAAATGAGGTGAAGTTCATTGGTAAGTTTTATCAAATAAATATTGAACGATTGATATTCAAAAAAAGGGATTATCAAAAGTGAATAACCGAACCCATCAAAACATTCTCGGGGAATATAAAATCGCTTTGACAGAATAATCTGAATGTCGAATTCACTATTTCACGTTCGGTACATGGTTTGTAGTTTCACTGCAATATCTTAAAATATTTCAATACGACACTCCTGTATTATTATCGTAGTGTCCTGCTTTCTGATTAGATTAGCCGTGATGTACAGGATTAAATAAAATCTGTTAAAAGAACAATTGAATAAAGCAGCTGAAGTACTAGAAGAACTGTAAAGCTGTAGTCGTTGACTTGAAATTATATCAGTCTCATAATTATTACGATGGTATTTCTGTTTTGAGTACTCCGTAATCTACCCTGTCGATAATCATGCATCGAAGACACGTACTTATTACAATACGGTAAATATCGTACATGTAGATATCTTTGAAAAGTTTGGACGACAACTACAACCAGATGTTGAACTTCATAAAGTAAAAATCTGTTACACATTTTTACATTTTTGAAATTCAGAGTTTCTATATGTGGTGTGTATTTTCTGACAAGCATAGACTCGACATCTGTCGACAACCCTTTCGTCATTTATTTATGAAGGTGCAAACGTGTCACTCCGTACAAACTGCACTTAATGGCGATACCACGAAACTTAACTAATCTCTAAATTAATTATTATTTCCAAAATACATATGTGTTTTACACAACACATGATTACACAATGTTGTCAAATGACTGTGCTATGTAACTTATAACATATTGTGACTAATCCTCCACATGCAGTACGTAAATGATTGGTTTGACCATCGACAGTTGACGACAAATATCGTTACAATTATTTTAGAAACGTTAAGCTAACATTAATAATTATATGATTTTACACCCATGTCAAATGGAGGGATGAATATATGAATATATTAACTGTACACTAATAATGTTCAAAGGAAGTAGATATATGGAGTGTAGCTGTATAGTGAGGGGTACGATGGACAAGGTACTAAACGACATCAGTTGGCAATATTTGATTAAAATGAAAACTTATATGATAACGGATGCAATGTTTTGTCATTAACTTAGTAACTACGTAAACAGTCCCCTGATCACGTTGAAATTTGTACTGGACTTAGATTTTTTAACTGGGTGCAGTTACACAGACCACAACTTCTCAATATTCCCTGGCAGCCAAAGTAGGAATAATATCATTCTGGCGAGAGAGAATTCGTTTGAAATTATTTGAGAGATTTTACTTCTCAGGATGGTGATTTTTTTCAAGTGACTGATATTAACTTTTAAAGAAAACCCACATATTCTCAGACAACTGAGTACGTAGTATAGTAGTATACACAACTGTTAAGGTTCGACGTAGATACCACGATTTATCGTTAACATTGCACCGTACTGTCACGGGTTATCTCCTTAAAGAGTTAAACTGTAACTAAGAATAGATAAAACTAACAATTTGCCGTGATGAAGTAGGATAAGAACATAGATAAAGAATACTCGATATAATACAACCCACATATTACTTGTTGATTTCAGCAAATTCTTATCAGTACTGCTCGCCAACAAAACTATTTACTTCAGCAACTTAGTTGACCTGTCATCAGTTCGACGTGCGGTGGTTTAATTCGTATTTAGACAATGTTGAAATTTGACAGGGGTGCTGACTTGCTCGCCAAGTGTAGTCACGAGAGGCAAATCCTTCCTTGGGTGAGTAGATGAGGTGTTTAAAAAGACCACCCTGCCTTCTCGACAATTGACATGCACTGAACTAAAAATGAATTGATTAACAAATCAACAAAAAATATGAATTTATATCACGTTATCAAAACGTTATGCTGAATATGAAGTACAATCGTTCAGGATTCGTCTCCATGGTTCCTAAAATTGCAATTATATAAAACTACAGTGAATACACAATATGATAATTTTTGTTGAAGCTACTATAGGAAAATAATTCTTACAGTCTTTATTTCCAACAAAGTGTAATATTAAATATAGAATGCAGAGGTCTTCATTAGATTCATCACAGTGAAAGACATGATTATTATATAAAAATATAATGTAATAAAATATTGCGTTACTCGAAAATAAAACAAATATCTGAATACATTTATAAGTACTAGGAATAGCTACAAACACAAAAGTCTGATAAAGATATGACACAAAATTGTTCTGCTAATAGTGTTGTGTTTAAGTATAAAGTATATCAGATTTCAGGAAATGTACTAAAAGTGGGAGTGAGATCTAATAGGCATGGGATGATAAAGGTGAAATGAAACAAAGATAATATGAAAGGAATTTATAGGTGTGAAAATGACAGAAAATGAGTGAAAGAGATTCTATGTAACTTGGCAACGATATGGTATTATGATAGTTAACAAAAAGAAGTTAAAGTTTATTTATTTCCGAAAATACAACAAGAAAATGTTACAATGCTAGTAAGATCTTTTGTCTGGCCAGACGATGAAACGGAAAAATGTTAGTTTATTTCTTTTACCGAGCCCGACAATGAAATGTAGTAACAGAGACATAATATTTGATATTAAGATATGTTTTTCTCAGAATATTATTATCATTACAAGTTGTTTTGTGGTCAAACGCTTCTGTGAATTGAAATACCTAGATGTCTTTAAATGGGGAAAAGTCCTCGGCTATATAAGAACTATTTATTTAAAATAATGTTATAAACATTTTATAAAAAAAAACTTTCCCCTACATCCTTGAAAATATTCATCAGGTCGGTAAAACTTAGTACTATACCACCAAACAGTATGACAAGCAAACAGAGAGTTTGACAAAGCCTGTCGTCTTGGTCAAGTGAAACGTTACTCGTAGGTAACTAGAATGTTTTGGTCGTGCAAAAAGAACCGCTATAGTACTTTTCTCCTTTACTAATGTTTAGTTCTTCATACTCATTTCTTCAACAGATTATTCTGAACGTCACTGCCATCATACTCGGTCTTCGATTCAAGGTCCTTTCGTCAAGATTCCTTCACCGAGATACTCCTATCAGCCCTCTGATTGCTACGCCACAGTTCCATCAGCCAACCAATCCAATGATACTCCCAAGTTGGTTCCTTTCATCAACACCAGAACCCTATATCTAATTCTGACAGGTTGTTAAGGTAAGAAACTGTTTTTAATATGTAGTATAAAGTAAATATATTATTTCATATTATCAATCTCAGTGATAATAGATATGGTGTAATTTGCATTTGAAACCGTCGATATCGATAGTAAATTTCCATTCTAGTTTGGGATTATAACTATTTGACAATTGGTCATGATTTAAGTAATACGCAGAATGAACAACCTATTGAAGTAATTCATCAACAGTCAAGATGTAGAAATACTGTTGTCACAGTCTTCTATTAAAATCTACAATCATCATAACTACTTTTACGTTTCAGTATGTGATTACATATCAATTAATATCGTTCTTCAACTCACTGAAATCATATACTAGTAAACTTCAACAAAAGCTTCACTAGAAACTCACAAACAAAAATGTCATCAATATTTTGAGCTTATGAAATGATCATCAACATAATGCTACATATTAATTAAACCGAGCAGTCAGCTGTTCACGATAAAATAGTCTACTAGAGTCATAGGGATAAAATTAAACGATTCACAACATTTCACAAATGATTGGTAACAGTCAGAATAAGTAATACACCTTATAATTATATCTATGTCCATCCTATGCTTCTAACGTGAGTGTTCTTGATTTAATTCTGCTTCGTTTTCGCCTTTTAATTATTAGAAGTCTCCTATGTTTGTCCTCCTTCTATGTTTCTATTACGTATGTTCTTTAAAGCTCACTTGACCATTTTCCGTCACGGCTACGATTTCGGTCGTGTGTCATGATCACATAGAACAAAATCAATTTCCATTGGTCGTATTTACAACGTTTACATGTTCTGTCAGTTTTCACTTCAGCATTAGAGTTGTGGTGTGTCTTTTTCGCCATTCGAGGAAGAGTTCACTCATATATTGTTGTAACCTTGCAGGTGCATTTTCTGCCATTTTCGAAATGTTTCACGTTACAAATCCGTTGTCCAAGTCCCGTTGTTCATCCAAGGCTGCATTTGGTCTCTGCTAAAAGTATCAGGATCATATGGAAGTATAAAAGTTATGCCAAATGTGGACCACAATATAACAGACGTCATAACGTCTTGTACAAAGATTTAATGCGGATTCTGTCTGCCAATGTCGCTCCCTGTTTTTTTGTACCAATATTATATTAGAGAACGTTAACGCGATTGTACACTACATTCTATTTCCCCTCCGTACCGAAAACACCAGAACAATCCAGCAATAGTTCAAACACTCAGTTATCTACTCTTCGCCAGTTCTTCTCAGCGTAGTTTCCTTCTGGCCTTTTATATTATAACAACTCTCACTTTTGAAAATGTGTTTAGATTACGTAGTTCCTATTGTTGGTTAATGAAGTGTCTGTCATGATTGGGTACAAGCAAAATATGACGTCATCATGCTGATTAGTAAGCTAAGCATGTGAAATCAGCAGAATGCTAAAACCATATTTCAACCATTGTACATGTACAGTACTGTACATGTATTGTAAACACGTATCGTTAACACCAAGGTTACATGTTTTGATTAATCTTCTTTCAAGGCAGTGGCATTAATTGAAACTAAAGTATCAAAATAATTTAGGCTTGACTAGCAAAATTAATTTAGACTTAACTATCAAAATTAAATCAAACAAAATTTAACTTAATATTTTATAATCATTTTCTGAAACTTAGCAGTTTAAAACTTAAAGTTATAACTAAAAGAAAGTTATAAATCACCATGCTTGTTTTCAAATTACACCAAAGAAAATATGTTTGAGTGGGAAGAAAGACCGGATTTAAATACTATTAGAATTAAAATCCACGTTATAAATCTTTTCTAAGCTAAGGGGTCAGACTTCTGGACACATTTGAGTTACCTACATTTGTACAGCCCAACTTTGCAGATGAGCAAAAATATCACCTCTTAAGATATAGCAAGCTTCATCAATTTACAAAAACTTACAAATACTTTGTGTAAACTTATGTTATCATTATTTATTCAAATATACTACAATTTTAAATCAATTACACAAATCGCTGAGATTTCAAACATGCAAAGATGAAATTCGAATCAGAATTCTGCGTATTTATCCTTAATGCAATATCAATCATTATGTAATGGTGTAACTGTAAACGTGATGAATCCTCTGTACGTCTCAGTCAAAATGCTCAAGAAATGATATCTCTTGTATCATGATTGAGCTGACATTAATAGTATGTACCCTGTACATTGGTCTCTGTACCATGAAGTTTGTAAGACTGCACGTATACACATGTCTAAACTTAAATCGATAGATAACATTGATAGAGTAAATAATCTGATGAGCCAGACAAGTGGGTATGTAAACATAATGTTTGAGATTGATGTCACCTTATGAACTATGAGGACAGGGTTCACACGAATGCTAATTTATCAATTTGTTATCAAATACAGAGAGAGAGAGAGAGAGAGAGAGAGAGAGAGAGAGAGAGAGAGAGAGAGAGAGAGAGACAGACAGACAGACAGACAGACAGACAGACAGACAGACAGACAGACAGACACAGAGACAGACAGAGACAGACAGACAGACAGACAGACAGACAGACAGACAGACAGACAGACCGACCGACCGACCGATAGATAGATAGATAGGTAGGTAGGTAGGTAGGTAGGTAGGTAGATAGATAGATAGATAGATAGATAGATAGATAGATAGATAGATAGATAGATAGATAGATAGATAGATAGATAGATAGATAGATAGATAGTGGTTCAAGAATTCTTTCCGAAAAGTTGAAGTGTATATTCTCTCCGAGCTTACATTTCCGAGCACCTAACATACATTACCCCATTATTAAGATTTAAAAATAACATGGCCGTCATTGCAATAATTATAAGAAAATTTATAGAGCCCCTAATCTCAGCAAGCACAACTCCAGACGTATTAACAATGACATTACAATATTAAACCTAATAAATATTGTTCTGCCTCACAATTACAAGATTACTTATTAATCCGGAGCGTTTGTATTCCGGCACTAAACAAACCATTCTATATTGGTCAGTTGTAAGTAGTCAGCTGAACACCAGTGATCTTGTAAGTACCTAGCAAATCCCATGAAAATAAAAGTCAATCCTTCACGCCTTTTATCAACTGATCAAAAACATCCAATGGATTGGAAACTCTGAATTCTGTAAACCATACAAATGAGAAAGGACACTATGTATTGGACAGTTCTCTTAATTATGTTGTATAGAAATGACAAAGTTATTGCAGTGATTCAACTATAGTCAAAATGTAACACATGTATGGTTCTATCTCTTTATTGATTTAATAAATGATTGTTCTATTGTTAAATGATCATGTGAATTGACACTGCTGTCCTACTGTTCATACATATTTGCAAACTAAAGAAAATTATCATTACATGGTTAAAATTACATCAACTGGATTGTGCTACCAAATGACAACACATTCACACGTTGCAAAACATGACTTAACCACACATTAGGCTTAATGTTAATTTAATACAAATACGGTGTTTTGGTTATGGAGGGCGTATTGTATTGGTTTGGAAAGTGTTGACATTTCTTTCATTGTAATGGCTAACTGAATGTGAAAGACATTTCAATTAAATTATGGTTATTCAAAAAACTGATCAATTCACAATGTGTGATTATTATATGTAAGGTGACACATTGTACTGATTCCGCATGTTGTTGACAAAAAGTCGATGATTTGTAATGGATTGGGCTGATGATCGTGAGAAGTCTCAATCTATCAATTTTTATTTATCTGTACCAGGTACCTGATGTGGTAACCTTTTACAAGTCGATAACATATCACACGTAGATTTCATGTAATGCATTCATTAATTTATGTGTTATATCATAATATGTCAGTTCAGTGTCTATGCATTCCATACAACTATAGTTGTTGTCAATGTCTGTTTATTTTAGTCTTCGTCTGTTGAGGACTCCGAATGAGGAGTACTATGTTGGGTTCTACCCGTCCATCTGTTATCACTAGTGTCTCAGACAAACATAGGCCAATTTCAACCAAACTTTACAGAAATGTCAGACAGCTGTTGTAGTCAGCATATGCACGTCACTTGTTTCGCCACTTTCACGATAATGGCGGAATGGCGGCCGTACTTTTGTCAAAAAATATCACCTTTTGCCAACTAACTCTATCTAGAAACTTACATAAAGTGATACCTAATTTCAGTTTCTACATCCATATTATCCATATTGAGCTTTGTAATGAGATGTTGACATTAAACTTGAACTCTATTTCAAAGGTCAAATACCCAAGTGTGTTCAACGTCGCCATTGCGGTCAGGGTGATAAATATTTAGCATTTTATTATTAAAATTTATAAAACAACCAACGTATAGTAATGAATGTATTTACCTAAATACAACCTGTACATAAATTACCATATTTATTATTAAAAAACCGGCTTAATTAATGTTTCTCTAAACTTTATTGGCGATGTTTTATTTTCTTTGTGCTAAACACTATACACACTGATATGTCCATTTATACTCTATAGAGTACGATTGCAATTTATTTTTTTGCTTTTTATCTGAAAAACTCAAACAAATCTTCTGTCATGGAGGAGTGAGTGTGGTCACATGAGTTAAAATGTAGTTTTATATTTTGTGATTTGATAGTTTAATGGTATCAAAAATATAGCATATACTGATAAAACACATTGATTAATGAATGCATTACATGAAATCTACGTGTTATATGTTATCAAAGTGTAAAAGGTTATCATAACAGGTACCTGGTGCAGACAAATAAAAATTAATAGATTGTGACCTCTCACGATCAGCCCAATTTATTACAACAATATCATCAGTTTTAGTCAACAGCAGTTAACATGTAAAGAACCAGACCTTGATTCCCAATATGATTAAACTATTTTATTTAAAGTTTTTACTCCTGCAAGTACATCATTATTGTTCAGCCTGGCTAGCATACCATGGCTGCCATCACATGTGTTGGGCCGAAATATTGAATAGAATAAATTAATTTAATCAACTAGAACCAGGGTCTTGTTTTGTATTGGACTCATTAGAAACAGTCGTAGATGGGGCTACATAATTGTTTATGAGTTGGAACACAATACGAGTTTCATATTGTGATGGTTATTGAACGACAATGTTTGGCAGTTTCATATTGTGATTGGGTTGGTAAGATTGCGTCGCAGACAACATCTTGAGCAGTTAACTTTGCAGACACTCTACTCCAATAAATCAAAGAACGATAGAGGAACAACTCGACTTTTGTCTACTCCATTTGGGAGAAAAGTACAAGTGATTGGTCATAAATAACAACAGACTGTGACAGCAAAACTAGAGAATTACAGTTTAAACTCCTTTACAACATCCTGTGTACAAAATGACAATTTGAAACTATACAAGCTGAAACCCCAAATATTCCAGACAAATATGTGTGCACCTTCTGTCGAACTTCTGTTGAACTGCCCCACAGTCAATTAAACATTTTACTCTTCTAAACAGATGATATCCCTATTGAGAGATTTACTTTATGGGTCAAAGCTTAGACTTATAGGAGAACACCACTCCAGCAAATGGAGACATTTTCCTAAACTATGGGTTCTGGAGAGTCATTTCATGATTTTACATGACCTCGTTTCTTTACTTTGCATGCCTGCAGTCAACAAACACCAAACTAATATTTCGCACGTTCTTAAACCTCTTGTTAAAAAAAAATTTCAATAGATGTTGTCTTTTCTAAAAATCACTTCTTCTGCACAAATTGTAGGTAAATCAACGTTACTGTATTTCAACTTCGCAAAATATGGACGGAAATGCAGAAAATAATGACAATACAAGTTCTGGCAGTTCACAAGCGGCAGCTCAAGATAGGTAAGAATCTTTAACTAGCCTTGATTGTTATAACTGCTGTACTGTGTGGCTGGATAACAGATATACAAAGATCATGATAGCTCAGTTATTTAAGATCGATGGCGCCAGACAGGGGCGAGGACGATTTAATTTTACATTATTACATGTTATTTATTGCTTCTGTTTTTAACACTTTGAAGTGATATTTTACAAGTCTGGCCTGTACTTTTCCCCAACTTGTTTAGAATTGTTAATATGAGATATAATCTAGTGATATTGTTGAATTAACTATTTAAGTGTACAGGCTAATTATTGGTCATATTACAAGTATTGATGCATCCTATTTAGCTATCTCACGTTGCAATTTTTTAAACTTCAGGATTATAGAAGGCAGTATTACAGTTCATGTTTACGTTAGTAAAACGAACTAATTTGGTTGAATATTACAGTTACATGTAACATGTTTAACAAAAGGAAATGATTTGGATGTTGTCTAGTAATATCGTAAATGAAATATGCTTATGTAAAAAACTATTTAAGTGTATAACGTTACATCATTCATATTTTCTAGATGTGAAATGGTTCGTCCAGGAGTTCTGATTGTGAGTGATCGTTTAGGATGTCCAATTCGTGGCGGAATCGCTGCCGCTGTTCGCCTAATTATCCAGCTACTTAGTACTGTACGTGTTGCGATCTATTGCACGGCTTTACAAACAAGCGGTGATGAAACTACCGAGGCTAAACAGCTTGGAGTTAACATTGTATGTCCAAAGCCAAAAGGAAGACATGCACGTTACACCCCTGACATTGACTGGCTAGATTGTCACAGCATATACTTTCCAAACTTACGTACAATTCAAAATATCTCAATAGTTATTGGATTTGGTATGCTTACGTCAGAAGCTGCCTTTTATATACGGAATGATAACTTTCCAGCAGCAGCTCTGTACTTAATCAATCTTTGGTCTCTTGACAATATTCGTCCAAGTCTTTTCCCTGACTGCACGGGACGTCAGGAGGAATTCGATGCCAGAAAGAAGGATTTACTGCAAAAAGACAGTGCCGAGGCCTCTGTAGCATTCTCAATTCAAAATAGGACTTGGCAATATTTTTGCTCAAGGTACGCAGATAAGTTGCCCCATTTCAAACTTCTGTTATTACCTGAAGTTAAGTATCTACAACAAAGAGCACCGGAACTCGAAAACGTTGGTGAAATCCAGATATTATCAATGCTTGAAGAACATGAATTTCAAGACCTTAAAAGTCAATCAATCTTAGCACGGGCCATGAATGGAGTTGCCAAGTCATGCTATGAACACAATATAACACCTCCTAAATGGAAAATCCTTTGTACTCCAATGGGAAACGAAGATAACATTCGAAAACGTCTAAAACCGTACGCTCATTTAGATATAGTGGCCTGCTCAAGTCAGTCATGTGATGTTTTGGAAGAAGAAATACGATGCTCGACCCTTGTAGTTATACCTCCGTATTCCGTAAATGCCCAGCAATTGTTACTTACAGCAATGGCAATAGGAGTACCTGTTTTAGTGCCAAAGACCTCGTCATATCAGGACTTTCTTAGAGAGTACCTGGAAGACTTCCACCAAGACATGGCCGTTGACATGGTTGGAGATTCCAAAGCTTTAAAGGAGAAAATATTGTATGCGGTAACGAAACAGAAAGTTACATTTAAAATAGCCGCCAAGCTGAAACGTACACTGCACAATATCGCAACGGAGACATTGCATAGAATCAACAACGAACTGATAACAAGAGTCATCTCTGATTCGGACATGAGATCCCAAAGACATCAACCACAAGGTAATATTTAGTAGTCATTAGGGTTGTATATACTCGTGGGAAAACATTTTTCGAGTTTATGCAATGGGTAACAGGAGGCCACTAGAGAAGACGGTACCTCGACCATACAAAGAACTGTTCATTAAAACAATACCCCCCTTATAAATTGATTTCTAAGAATTTAAGCCTGACATGAGTCTATCCTGCCACGGCAAAATATTGTATTCTAACCTTTAGTAAGTTTGATGATTTCATTTGCTTTATTGTGTGTACTACAAATTATAATTAAAGTATGCTGTATGCTTGCTATTTCACCCGTGTGCACGCAATTATATCTTTCAATTGTCTAATCAATGGGCAGTTTGAGATTGTAAAGTTGCACAGTTACAAAATAAGACGTGCAGCAGTTAAACTATTAATGTTGGTCACTATCAAAAAGTTAGCAAATTATTTTAAGATTATTTTGTTTTCGTTGTCTACCAATATGCTGGACAGGGGAAACCCTCATGACGCAGAATTGCTGGTAAGCTCTATGTAAATTAGTAGAGTTTTTGGTTTATAGTTACACACGTATATATCTCTCTTACAGGTCGAAAAGTCCCACAAGGTGAAGATCAAGTATCGCAAAGAAGCCCTCCAAGGAAGCGCAGGACACTCGACAGACATCCAAGTAAGTTTAATGTTCACATTCATGCTCAGAATTATTTTTTTTATTTTAGTATTATAGTAGCATTGAACATATCACCGTTAATTACCGAACACTTTCTCTTCAGATCATGTGAATGTACGCATGGGTATAAGTGGTGGAATACCAGATGATGGAAATGCAATGGAAGACGTTGAAGCTGCATTTTATGAACAACGTCAACAATTTGATGAAGCGGCAAACCAAATGAGCGATATGAACGACAATCTGAGTGGTGAACGTACTGGGTTTGGTAGTGTCTTGTACTCTGTGAACTGTGAGACGTTAGATGCTCTGGAGTGTCTGTGGAAGAAATACGAAACAGGGGAACTGAATGAGCTGATGGAGAGGACGATCCTAACACCAAAACTTCTCAAAGATGTTGGTGCCATATACTTATCTCTGTACACAATAATTGACATCAAGGAATACGACCAGTGTAGGCAAGAGCTATTACTAAAAGAAGGTAATGTATGAAATATCTCCACTTTTTAAATGGATAATACAAAACAATGATAATAAGGACGTATTACAAGAATAGTTTTCACTTTTTAGATTTTGTGATTTTTCAACTTTGGCAAAAATGTTAACAATAACGTTTGGTACTTTTCATGTCATAGGACATACACCAGAGAAAAGCGGGACTACTGGAGATATTGGAGATATCACAGAACAGACTGACAGTGACACATTTGATGCCTTATACAATAAGAACCAGCGTCTCTTAGATCGCGTTAGTGAACTAGAAGTAAACGTGGCTATTCTAGAAGTCTCGAAAAGAGAACTGACTACTGAAAATGACTCCCTCAAAACATCTCTAAGCGATGAGAATGTATTGAGAGAACAAATTCAGAAAGCGGCTATTGATAAAGCTATGAAGTTGCAAGGAGAAATCGAAACACTTCGTAAATCGCTAAAGGTGACTGAAAGTGGAGCTACAGTGGAATCCTTAACAGAGGAAAACAAACTACTACAGGGTAAAGTTACCAAACTGGAAAAAAGGATTTTACTACTTGAAGAAGAAAATGCGACACAGCAGAAAGAAATAGCTCTATTACGTATGCAATTGCGTGAATTGAGAGAATCCCAAGGTTAGTGGAAAGTACATGTATGTAACAATTCCTTGTAGACTGACAAACACGAATCAATCATCTAATAAGCTAATACATAACCTTGATTGCTCACCTAATTTGCGATTTTGTGGTTAGAATTAATTGCACATTTTTTAAATTCGAAACTGAACCGTCATTACTAAAGATATTCTAACAGCAGAATATGTATGTGACTTCAGCCATTACTCTTATGCTGCAGGCATTTTTATTTTCATTTTAAAGGAAAATATATATGATTATTCATTTAATGTATTTGAAAACAGTATGTGAATGTGCTATACACTTTTAAAATTACATAGCATTTCCTGTGTCATATAAAACTGACTGCCATCTTGAAGTGTTATGTGTCAAGTGCAGTCTCTCCGTCTGTCACTGGTACTGATAATTACTACAGTACCCAATTGACTTTGTGTAATTGATGACTTCTTTGAAATTTGTACCCCTTCTGATTATATGAATCACAATACGTACAGGTTTGTGAATTTATGTGATCACCCTAATTGCTCTGACAACATTTCAGCTAAACATTGTTAATTATGTAAGGTGTTCCTTTATGTTTTGCTATGGTGTGTATTATATGTTTACTGTCATGTGATGTTTCATCAAGTTTGTAATGCCAATGTCTGCCACAATTGAATAAATACATTGTTTTGGTTGACTAACTCGTATGGCGTTAAGTATTAATTTTTCCAGCTACTGCATTGATCTGGTGCATTATCTAGATACAGTAGTGGTACAGTACACTATCCAGATTGCATTGGTCTGGTGATTTTGTTCAACCCTCTGAGTATACCATGGTGATATCAACACTATTACAATAACATTACTGTTCAAATGTCGATCAACGTTTGTGCCTTGTGATCAAGTGGTTATTCTGCCGGACATGGAGAGAGCAAGCAGACTAGTGTATTGTCCAGATACTGCAATGGTCTTGTGTACTATACATGTACAGATACTGTACTGGTCTAGTGTATTATCCAGATACAGCACTGGTCTAATGTATTATTAAGATACTGCACTGGTGTAGTGTATTATCCAGATACTGCACTGGTCTAGTGTATTATCCAGATACTGCACTGGTCAAGTGTATTATGCAGATACTGCATTGATCTAGTGTATTATCCAGATAATGCACGTTACACTGGTCTAGTTTATTATCCAGATCCTGCAATGGTCTAGTGTATTATCAGATACAGCACTGATCTAGTGTGTTATCAATATACTACACTGGTCTAGTGTGCTATCCAGATACTGCACTAGTCTAGTGTATTATCCAGATACAGGACTGGACTAGTGTGTTATCAAGATACTGCATGGGTCTAGTGTATTATCCAGATACTGCATTGGTCTAGTGTATTATCCAGATAATGCACTGGTCTAGTGTACTATCCAGATACTGCACTGGTCTACTGTATTATCCAGATACTACACTTGTCTAGTGTATTATCCAAATACTGCAAATATCTAGTGTATTATCCAGATACTGCACTGATCTAGTGTATTATCTACATATTGTAATGTTCTAGTGTATTATCTATATATTGCATTGGTCTAGTGTGATATCCAGATACTGTACTGGTCTAGTGCATACACATACTGCACTGGTTTAGTGTATTATCCAGATACTGTACTGGTCTATTGTATTATCCAGATACTGCACTGGTCTAGTGTATTATCCAGATACTGCACTGGTCTATTGTATAATCCAGATACTGCACTGGTATATTGTGTTATCCAGATACTGCACATGGTCTAGTGTATTATCCAGATACTGCACTGGTCTAGTGTATTATCCAGATACTGCACTGGTCTAGTGTATAATCCAGATACTGCACTGGTATAGTGTGTTATCCAGATACTGCACTGGTCTAGTGTATTATCCAGATACTGCACTGGTCTAGTGTATTATCCAGATACTGTACTGGTCTATTGTATTATCCAGATACTGTACTGGTCTATTGTATTATCCAGATACTGCACTGGTCTAGTGTATTATCCAGATACTGCACTGGTCTAGTGTATTATCCAGATACTGCACTGGTCTAGTGTATTATCCAGATACTGTACTGGTCTATTGTATTATCCAGATACTGTACTGGTCTATTGTATTATCCAGATACTGCACTGGTCTAGTGTATTATCCAGATACTGCATTGGTCTATTGTATTATCCAGATACTGCACTGGTCTAGTGTATAATCCAGATACTGCACTGGTCTAGTGTATTATCCAGATACTGCACTGGTCTAGTGTATTATCCAGATACTGCAAATATCTAGTGTATTATCCAGATACTGCACTGGTATAGTGTGTTATCCAGATACTGCACTGGTCTAGTGTATTATCCAGATACTGCAAATATCTAGAGTATTATCCAGATACTGCACTGGTCTAGTGTATTATCCAGATACTGCACTGATCTAGTGTATTATCTACATACTTTAATGTTCTAGTGTATTATCTATATATTGCATTGGTCTAGTGTGATATCCAGATACTGTACTGGTCTAGTGCATACACATACTGCACTGGTTTAGTGTATTATCTAGATACTGTACTGGTCTAGTGTATTATCCAGATATTGCACTGGTCTAGTGTATTATCCAGATACTGCACTGGTCTGTGTATTATCCAGATACTGCACTGGTCTATTGTATAATCCAGATAATGCACTGGTTTAGTGTATTATCTAGATACTACACTGGTCTAGTGTATTATCCAGATACTGTACTGGTCTAGTGTATTATCTAGATACTGCATTGATCTAGTGTATTATCCAAATATGGCACTGGTCGAGTGTATTATCCAGATACTGCACTGGTCTAGTGTGTTATCCAGATACTGCACTGGTCTGTGTATTATCCAGATACTGCACTGGTCTATTGTATAATCCAGATACTGCACTGGTTTAGTGTATTATCTAGATACTACACTGGTCTAGTGTATTATCCAAATACTGTACTTGTCTAGTGTGGTATTCATATACTGCACTGGTCTAGTGTATTATCTAGATACTGCATTGGTCTAGTGTATTATCTAGATAGTGCACTGGTCTAGTCTATTATCCAGATACTGCACTGTTCAAGTGTATTATCTACATACTGCATTGGTCTAGTCTATTATCTAGATACTGCACTGGTCTAGTGTATTATCAAGATACTGCACTGGTCGAGTGTATGCACTGGTCTAGTGTATTATCCAGATACTGCACTAGTCTAGTGTATTATCTAGATACTGTACTTGTCTAGTGTGGTATTCATATACTGCACTGGTCTAGTGTATTATCTAGATACTGCATTGTTCTAGTGTATTATCTAGATAGTGCACTGGTCTAGTCTATTATCCAGATACTGCACTGTTCAAGTGTATTATCCAGATACTGCACTGGTCTGGTGTATTATCCAGATACTGCATTGGTCGAGTGTATTATCTAGATACTGCACTGGTCTAGTGTATTTTCTAAATACTGCACTTGTCTATTGTATTATCCAGATACTGCACTGGTCTTGTGTATTATCCAGATACTGCACTGGTCTAGTGTATTATCTAGAAACTGCACTGGTCTATGTGTATTATCCAGATACTGCACTGGTCTAGTATATTATCCAGATACTGCATTGGTCTAGTGTTTTATCCAGATACTGCATTGGTCTAGTGCATTATCCAGATACTGTACTGGTCTAGTGTATTATCTAGATACTGTACTGGTCTAGTGTATTATCCAGATATTGCACTAGTCTAGTGTATTATCCAGATACTGCACTGGTCTGTGTATTATCCATATACTGCACTGGTCTATTGTATAATCCAGATACTGCACTGGTTTAGTGTATTATCTAGATACTACACTGGTCTAGTGTATTATCCAGATACTGTACTGGTCTAGTGTATTATCTAGATACTGCATTGATCTAGTGTATTATCCAGATACTGCATTGGTCGAGTGTATTATCCAGATACTGCACTGGTCTAGTGTGTTATCCAGATACTGCACTGGTCTAGTGTATTATCCAAATACTGTACTTGTCTAGTGTGGTATTCATATACTGCACTGGTCTAGTGTATTATCTAGATACTGCATTGGTCTAGTGTATTATCTAGATAGTGCACTGGTCTAGTCTATTATCCAGATACTGCACTGTTCAAGTGTATTATCTACATACTGCATTGGTCTAGTCTATTATCTAGATACTGCACTGGTCTAGTGTATTATCAAGATACTGCACTGGTCGAGTGTATGCACTGGTCTAGTGTATTATCCAGATACTGCACTAGTCTAGTGTATTATCTAGATACTGTACTTGTCTAGTGTGGTATTCATATACTGCACTGGTCTAGTGTATTATCTAGATACTGCACTGGTCTAGTGTATTATCTAGATACTGCACTGGTCTATTGTATTATCCAGATACTGCACTGGTCTTGTGTATTATCCAGATACTGCACTGGTCTAGTGTATTATCTAGAAACTGCACTGGTCTATGTGTATTATCCAGATACTGCACTGGTCTAGTATATTATCCAGATACTGCATTGGTCTAGTGTTTTATCCAGATACTGCATTGGTCTAGTGCATTATCCAGATACAGTACTGGTCTAGTGTATTATCTAGATTCTGCACTGGTCTAGTGTATTATCCAGATACTGCACTGGTCTAGTGTTATCCAGATACTGCAATGGTCTAGTGTATTATCCAGATACTGCACTGGTCTAGTGTATTATCCAGATACTGCAATGGTCTAGTGTATTATCCAGATACTGCACTGGTCTAGTGTATTATCCAGATACTGCACTGGTCTAGTGTATTATCCAGATACTGCAATGGTCTAGTGTATTATCCAGATACTGCACTGGTCTAGTGTATTATCTAGATACTGCACTGGTCTAGTGTATTATCTAGATACTGCTCTGGTCTATTGTGTTATCCAGATACTGCACTGGTTTAGTATGATATCCAGATACTGCACTGGTCTAGTGTATTATCTAGTTACTGTATTGGTCTAGTGTATGATCCAGATACTGCATTGGTTGAGTGTATTATCTAGATACTGCACTGGTCTAGTGTATTATCTAGATACTGCTCTGGTCTAGTGTATTATCTAGATACTGCACTGGTCTAGTGTATTATCCAGATACTGCACTGGTCTAGTGTATTATCCAGATACTGTATTGGTCTAGTGTATTATCCAGATACTGCAATGGTCTAGTGTATTATCCAGATACTGTATTGGTCTAGTGTATTATCCAGATACTGCACTGGTCTAGTGTATTATCCAGATACTGTACTGGTCTAGTGTATTATCCAGATACTGCACTGATCTAGTGTATTATCTACATACTTTAATGTTCTAGTGTATTATCTATATATTGCATTGGTCTAGTGTGATATCCAGATACTGTACTGGTCTAGTGTATTATCCAGATACTGCACTGGTCTAGTGTATTATCCAGATACTGCACTGGTCTAGTGTATTATCTAGATACTGCACTGGTCTAGTGTATTATCCAGATACTGCACTGGTCTAGTGTATTATCCATATACTGCACTGGTCTATTGCATTATCTAGATACTGCACTGGTCTAGTGTATTATCCAGATACTGCACTGGTCTAGTGTATTCTCCAGATACTGCACTGGTCTAGTGTATGATCCAGATACTGCATTGGTCTAGTGTATTATCCAGATACTGCACTGGTGTAGTGTATTCTCCAGATACTGCACTGGTCTAGTGTATTATCTAGATATTGCTCTGGTCTAGTGTATGATCCAGATACTGCATTGGTCTAGTGTATTATCTAGATACTGCATTGGTCTAGTGTATTATCTAGATACTGCATTGGTCTAGTGTATTATCTAGATACTGCACTGGTCTAGTGTATTATCTAGATACTGCACTGGTCTAGTGTATTATCTAGATACTGCACTGGTCTAGTGTATTATCCAGATTTTGCACTGGTCTAGTGTATTATCTAGATACTGCAGTGGTCTAATGTATTATCTAGATACAGCACTGGACTAGTGTATTATCCAGTTACTGTACTAGTCTAGTGTATTATCCAGATACTGCACTGGTCTAGTGTATTATCTAGATACAGCATTGCTTCTGTATTATCTAGATATTGCACTAGTCTAGTGAATAATCCACATACTGCATTGGTCTAGTGTATTATCCAGATACTGCTCTGGTCTAGTGTATTATCCAGATACTGCTCGGGTCTAGTGTATTATTCAGATACTGTTTTGGTCTAGTGTATTATCTAGATACTGCACTGGTCTAGTGTATTATCTAGATACTGCACTGGCCTAGTGTATTATCTAGATACTGCACTGATCTAGTGTATTATCCAGATACTGCACTGGTCTAGTGTATTATCTAGATACTGCACTGGTCTAGTGTATTATCTAGATACTGTACTGGTCTAGTGTATTATCTAGATACTGCACTGGCCTAGTGTATTATTCAGATACTGTTTTGGTCTAGTGTATTATCTAGATACTGCACTGGTCTAGTGTATTATCTAGATACTGCATTGGTCTAGTGTATTATCTAGATACTGCATTGGTCTAGTGTATTATCTAGATACTGCACTGGTCTAGTGTATTATCTAGATACTGCTCTGGTCTAGTGTATTATCCAGATACTGCATTGGTCTAGTGTATTATCTAGATACTGCACTGGTCTAGTGTATTATCTAGATACTGCACTGGTCTAGTGTATTATCTAGATACTGCACTGGTCTAGTGTATTATCCAGATTTTGCACTGGTCTAGTGTATTATCTAGATACTGCAGTGGTCTAGTGTGTTATCTAGATATTGTACTGGTCTAATGTATTATCTAGATACAGCACTGGACTAGTGTATTATCCAGATACTGCGTTACAGTACTAGTCTAGTGTATTATCCAGATACTGCACTGGTCTAGTGTATTATCTAGATACTGCACTTGTCTAGTGTATTATCTAGATACTGAACTAGTCAAATGTATTATCTAGATACAGCACTGGACTAGTGTATTATCCAGATACTGTACTAGTCTAGTGTATTATCCAGATACTGCACTGGTCTAGTGTATTATCTATACTACACTGATCTAGTGTATTATCTAGATACTGCACTGGTCTAGTGTATTATCTAGATATTGTTCTGGTCTAGTGTATTATCTAGATACTGCACTGGTCTAGTGTATTATCTACAAAGTCATCTTTCTTGTCTCTGATTTTGTGTTCTGCCCAAAGGACAAATCTCTTGAGATTGCCTCTCTCTGACTGGCTGTGTGTCTGTCTCTTGCTGACTCTAGATCTCTCAATGTCATCAGTCTCTTTCCTTCTGTGTGTGTGTGTGTGTGTGTGTGTGTGTGTGTGTGTGTGTGTGTGTGTGTGTGTGTGTCTGTCTGTCAGACTCTTTTTCTCTCTCACACTCTCTCTCTCTCACACACACACACACACACACACACACATACACACTCATGTCACTATATACCTTGGGACTAATGATATCAATGTATCAATGTTTTCTGAATCTACGCCAAGCAGTTTATTCATCACATAAATTTTTGGCCTTTGTAACATGTAATGGAATTTTTCCAAATGAAATCTTAGTACATACAATTCCAAATGAAATCCCAGTACTTACAATTCCAAATGAAATCTCAATACTTACAATTCCAAATGAAATCTCAGTACTTACAATTCCAAATGAAATCTCAGTACTTACAATTCCAAATGAAATCTCAATACTTACAATTCCAAATGAAATCTCAGTACTTACAATTCCAAATGAAATCTCAGTACTTACAATTCCAAATGAAATCTCAGTACTTACAATTCCAAATGAAATCTCAGTACTTACAATTCTATGAAATCTCAGTACTTACAATTCCAAATGAAATCCCAGTACTTACAATTCTATGAAATCTCAGTACTTACAATTCCAAATGAAATCTCAGTACTTACAATTCTATGAAATCTCAGTACTTACAATTCCAAATGAAATCTCAATACTTACAATTCCAAATGAAATCACAGTACTTAAAATTTCAAATGAAATCTCAGTACTTACAATTCTATGAAATCTCAGTACTTACAATTCCAAATGAAATCTCAGTACTTACAATTCCAAATGAAATCTCAGTACTTACAATTCCAAATGAAATCTCAGTACTTACAATTCCAAATGAAATCCCAGTACTTACAATTCTAAATGAAATCTCAATACTTACAATTCCAAATGAAATCTCAGTACTTACAATTCCAAATGAAATCTCAGTCATTACAACCAAATGAAATCTCAATACTTACAATTCCAAATGAAATCCCAGTACTTACAATTCCAAATGAAATCTCAGTCCTTACAATTCCAAATGAAATCTCAGAACTTACAATTCCAAATGAAATCTCAGTACTTACAATTCCAAATGAAATCTCAGTACTTACAATTCTAAATGAAATCTCAGTACTTACAATTCCAAATGAAATCTCAGTACTTACAATTCTATGAAATCTCAATACTTACAATTCCAAATGAAATCTCAATACTTACAATTCCAAATGAAATCCCAGTACTTACAATTCCAAATGAAATCTCAGTACTTACAATTCTAAATGAAATCTCAATACTTACAATTCCAAATGAAATCTCAATACTTACAATTCTAAATGAAATCTCAATACTTACAATTCCAAATGAAATCTCAATACTTACAATTCCAAATGAAATCCCAGTACTTACAATTCCAAATGAAATCTCAGTACTTACAATTCCAAATTAAATCACTTACAATTCCAAATGAAATCTCAGTACTTACAATTCCAAATGAAATCTCAGTACTTACAATTCTATGAAATCTCAGTACTTACTAATCCAAATGAAATCCCAGTACTTACTAATCCAAATGAAATCACAGTACTTACAATTCCAAATGAAATCTCAGTACTTACAATTCCAAATGAAATCACAGTACTTACAATTCCAAATGAAATCTCAATACTTACAATTCCAAATGAAATCTCAGTACTTACAATTCCAAATGAAATCACAGTACTTACAATTCCAAATGAAATCTCAATACTTACAATTCCAAATGAAATCACAGTACTTACAATTCCAAATGAAATCTCAGTACTTACAATTCCAAATGAAATCTCAGTACTTACAATTCCAAATGAAATCTCAGTACTTACAATTCCAAATGAAATCTCAGTACTTACAATTCCAAATGAAATCTCAGTACTTACAATTCTATGAAATCTCAGTACTTACAATTCCAAATGAAATCCCAGTACTTACAATTCTATGAAATCTCAGTACTTACAATTCCAAATGAAATCTCAGTACTTACAATTCTATGAAATCTCAGTACTTACAATTCCAAATGAAATCTCAATACTTACAATTCCAAATGAAATCACAGTACTTAAAATTTCAAATGAAATCTCAGTACTTACAATTCCAAATGAAATCCCAGTACTTACAATTCCAAATGAAATCTCAATACTTACAATTCTATGAAATCTCAATACTTACAATTCCAAATGAAATCTCAATACTTACAATTCTATGAAATCTCAGTACTTACAATTCCAAATGAAATCACAGTACTTACAATTCCAAATGAAATCTCAATACTTACAATTCTATGAAATCTCAGTACTTACAATTCCAAATGAAATCACAGTACTTACAATTCCAAATGAAATCTCAGTACTTACAATTCTAAATGAAATCTCAGTACTTACAATTCCAAATGAAATCTCAGTACTTACAATTCTAAATGAAATCTCAGTACTTACAATTCCAAATGAAATCTCAGTACTTACAATTCCAAATGAAATCTCAATACTTACAATTCCAAATGAAATCCCAGTACTTACAATTCCAAATGAAATCCCAGTACTTACAATTCCAAATGAAATCTCAGTACTTACAATTCTAAATGAAATCTCAGTACTTACAATTTCAAATGAAATCTCAGTACTTACAATTCCAAATGAAATCTCAGTACTTACAATTCCAAATGAAATCACAGTACTTACAATTCCAAATGAAATCTCAGTACTTACAATTTCCAATGAAATCCCAGTACTTACAATTCTAAATGAAATCTCAATACTTACAATTCCAAATGAAATCTCAGTACTTACAATTCTAAATGAAATCTCAGTACTTACAATTCCAAATGAAATCTCAATACTTACAATTCCAAATGAAATCCCAGTACTTACAATTCTAAATGAAATCTCAATACTTACAATTCCAAATGAAATCCCAGTACTTACAATTCTAAATGAAATCTCAATACTTACAATTCCAAATGAAATCTCAATACTTACAATTTCAAATGAAATCTCAGTACTTACAATTCCAAATGAAATCCCAGTACTTACAATTCTATGAAATCTCAGTACTTACAATTCCAAATGAAATCTCAGTACTTACAATTCCAAATGAAATCACAGTACTTACAATTTCAAATGAAATCTCAGTACTTACAATTCCAAATGAAATCTCAATACTTACAATTCTAAATGAAATCCCAGTACTTACAATTCCAAATGAAATCTCAGTCCTTACAATTCCAAATGAAATCTCAGTACTTACAATTCCAAATGAAATCTCAGTACTTACAATTCCAAATGAAATCTCAGTACTTACAATTCCAAATGAAATCTCAGTCCTTACAATTCCAAATGAAATCTCAGTCCTTACAATTCCAAATGAAATCTCAATACTTACAATTCTAAATGAAATCTCAGTACTTACAATTCCAAATGAAATCTCAGTACTTACAATTCTAAATGAAATCTCAATACTTACAATTCCAAATGAAATCCCAGTACTTACAATTCCAAATGAAATCTCAGTCCTTACAATTCCAAATGAAATCTCAGTACTTACAATTCCAAATGAAATCTCAGTACTTACAATTTCAAATGAAATCTCAGTACTTACAATTCCAAATGAAATCTCAGTACTTACAATTCCAAATGAAATCCCAGTACTTACAATTCTAAATGAAATCTCAATACTTACAATTCCAAATGAAATCTCAGTACTTACAATTCCAAATGAAATCTCAGTACTTACAATTCTATGAAATCTCAGTACTTACAATTCCAAATGAAATCTCAGTACTTACAATTCCAAATGAAATCCCAGTACTTACAATTCCAAATGAAATCTCAGTCCTTACAATTCCAAATGAAATCTCAGAACTTACAATTCCAAATGAAATCTCAGTACTTACAATTCCAAATGAAATCTCAGTACTTACAATTCTAAATGAAATCTCAGTACTTACAATTCCAAATGAAATCTCAGTACTTACAATTCTATGAAATCTCAATACTTACAATTCCAAATGAAATCTCAATACTTACAATTCCAAATGAAAGCACAGTACTTACAATTCCAAATGAAATCCCAGTACTTACAATTCCAAATGAAATCACAGTACTTACAATTCCAAATGAAATCTCAGTACTTACAATTCTATGAAATCCCAGTACTTACAATTCTAAATGAAATCTCAGTCCTTACAATTCCAAATGAAATCCCAGTCCTTACAATTCTAAATGAAATCTCAGTACTTACAATTCTATGAAATCTCAGTACATACAATTCCAAATGAAATCCCAGTACTTACAATTCCAAATGAAATCTCAGTACTTACAATTCTATGAAATCTCAGTACTTACAATTCCAAATGAAATCTCAATACTTACAATTCCAAATGAAATCTCAATACTTACAATTCCAAATGAAATCTCAGTCCTTACAATTCCAAATGAAATCTCAGTACTTACAATTCCAAATGAAATCTCAATACTTACAATTCCAAATGAAATCTCAGTACTTACAATTCCAAATGAAATCTCAGTCCTTACAATTCTAAATGAAATCTCAGTACTTACAATTCCAAATGAAATCTCAGTACTTACAATTTCAAATGAAATCTCAGTACTTACAATTCCAAATGAAATCCCAGTACTTACAATTCCAAATGAAATCTCAGTACTTACAATTCCAAATGAAATCTCAATACTTACAATTCCAAATGAAATCTCAGTACTTACAATTCTATGAAATCTCAGTACTTACAATTTCAAATGAAATCTCAGTACTTACAATTCCAAATGAAATCTCAGTACTTACAATTCCAAATGAAATCTCAGTACTTACAATTCCAAATGAAATCTCAGTACTTACAATTTCAAATGAAATCTCAGTACTTACAATTCCAAATGAAATCTCAATACTTACAATTCCAAATGAAATCTCAGTCCTTACAATTCCAAATGAAATCTCAATACTTACAATTCCAAATGAAATCCCAGTACTTACAATTCCAAATGAAATCCCAGTACTTACAATTCCAAATGAAATCTCAGTACTTACAATTCCAAATGAAATCTCAGTACTTACAATTCCAAATGAAATCTCAGTACTTACAATTCCAAATGAAATCTCAGTCCTTACATTTCCAAATGAAATCTCAATACTTACAATTCCAAATGAAATCTCAGTACTTACAATTCTAAATGAAATCCCAGTACTTACAATTTCAAATGAAATCTCAGTACTTACAATTTCAAATGAAATCTCAGTACTTACAATTCCAAATGAAATCTCAGTACTTACAATTTCAAATGAAATCTCAGTACTTACAATTCCAAATGAAATCTCAGTACTTACAATTTCAAATGAAATCTCAGTACTTACAATTCCAAATGAAATCTCAGTACTTACAATTTCAAATAAAATCTCAGTACTTACAATTTCAAATGAAATCTCAGTACTTACAATTTCAAATGAAATCTCAATACTTACAATTCCAAATGAAATCTCAGTACTTACAATTCTATGAAATCTCAATACTTACAATTCCAAATGAAATCTCAGTACTTACAATTTCAAATGAAATCTCAGTACTTACAATTTCAAATGAAATCTCAGTACTTACAATTCCAAATGAAATCTCAGTACTTACAATTCTAAATGAAATCTCAGTACTTACAATTCCAAATGAAATCTCAATACTTACAATTCTATGAAATCTCAGTCCTTACAATTCTAAATGAAATCTCAGTACTTACAATTCCAAATGAAATCTCAGTACTTACAATTCCAAATGAAATCTCAATACTTACAATTCTATGAAATCTCAGTCCTTACAATTCTAAATGAAATCCCAGTACTTACAATTCCAAATGAAATCTCAATACTTACTAATCCAAATGAAATCTCAGTACTTACAATTCCAAATGAAATCTCAATACTTACAATTCCAAATGAAATCTCAGTCCTTAAAATTCTAAATGAAATCCCAGTACTTACAATTCCAAATGAAATCTCAATACTTACTAATCCAAATGAAATCTCAGTACTTACAATTCTAAATGAAATCTCAGTACTTACAATTCTATGAAATCTCAGTACTTACAATTCTATGAAATCTCAGTACTTACAATTTCAAATGAAATCTCAGTACTTACAATTCTATGAAATCTCAGTACTTACAATTCTATGAAATCTCAGTACTTACAATTTCAAATGAAATCTCAGTACTTAAAATTTCAAATGAAATCTCAGTACTTAAAATTTCAAATGAAATCTCAGTACTTACAATTCCAAATGAAATCCCAGTACTTACAATTCCAAATGAAATCTCAGTACTTACAATTCCAAATGAAATCTCAGTACTTACAATTTCAAATGAAATCTCAGTACTTACAATTCCAAATGAAATCTCAATATTTACAATTCCAAATGAAATCTCAGTCCTTACAATTCCAAATGAAATCTCAATACTTACAATTCCAAATGAAATCTCAGTACTTACAATTCCAAATGAAATCACAGTACTTACAATTCCAAATGAAATCCCAGTCCTTACATTTCCAAATGAAATCTCAATACTTACAATTCCAAATGAAATCTCAGTACTTACAATTCTAAATGAAATCCCAGTACTTACAATTCCAAATGAAATCTCAATACTTACAATTCTAAATGAAATCTCAGTACTTACAATTCCAAATGAAATCTCAGTCCTTACAATTCCAAATGAAATCTCAGTACTTACAATTCCAAATGAAATCTCAGTACTTACAATTCTAAATGAAATCCCAGTACTTACAATTCCAAATGAAATCTCAATACTTACAATTCTAAATGAAATCTCAGTACTTACAATTCCAAATGAAATCTCAGTCCTTACATTTCCAAATGAAATCTCAATACTTACAATTCCAAATGAAATCTCAGTACTTACAATTCTAAATGAAATCCCAGTACTTACAATTCCAAATGAAATCTCAGTACTTACAATTCCAAATGAAATCTCAGTCCTTACAATTTCAAATGAAATCTCAGTACTTACAATTTCAAATGAAATCTCAGTACTTACAATTCCAAATGAAATCTCAGTACTTACAATTCCAAATGAAATCTCAATACTTACAATTCCAAATGAAATCTCAATACTTACAATTCCAAATGAAATCTCAGTACTTACAATTCCAAATGAAATCTCAGTACTTACAATTCCAAATGAAATCTCAGTACTTACAATTCCAAATGAAATCTCAATACTTACAATTCCAAATGAAATCTCAGTACTTACAATTCCAAATGAAATCTCAGTACTTACAATTCCAAATGAAATCTCAATACTTACAATTCCAAATGAAATCTCAATACTTACAATTCCAAATGAAATCTCAGTACTTACAATTCCAAATGAAATCTCAGTACTTACAATTCCAAATGAAATCTCAGTACTTACAATTCCAAATGAAATCTCAGTACTTACAATTCCAAATGAAATCTCAGTACTTACAATTCCAAATGAAATCTCAATACTTACAATTCTATGAAATCTCAGTACTTACAATTCCAAATGAAATCTCAGTACTTACAATTCCAAATGAAATCTCAATACTTACAATTCCAAATGAAATCTCAATACTTACAATTCCAAATGAAATCTCAGTCCTTACAATTCCAAATGAAATCCCAGTACTTACAATTCCAAATGAAATCTCAGTACTTACAATTCTATGAAATCTCAGTACTTACAATTCCAAATGAAATCTCAGTCCTTACAATTCCAAATGAAATCCCAGTACTTACAATTCCAAATGAAATCTCAATACTTACAATTCTATGAAATCTCAGTACTTACAATTCCAAATGAAATCTCAGTACTTACAATTCCAAATGAAATCTCAGTACTTACAATTCCAAATGAAATCTCAATACTTACAATTTCAAATGAAATCTCAGTACTTACAATTCCAAATGAAATCTCAGTACTTACAATTCTAAATGAAATCTCAGTACTTACAATTCCAAATGAAATCTCAGTACTTACAATTCTATGAAATCTCAGTCCTTACAATTCCAAATGAAATCTCAGTACTTACAATTCCAAATGAAATCTCAGTACTTACAATTCTATGAAATCTCAGTCCTTACAATTCCAAATGAAATCTCAGTACTTACAATTCCAAATGAAATCTCAGTACTTACAATTCTATGAAATCTCAATACTTACAATTCCAAATGAAATCTCAGTACTTACAATTCCAAATGAAATCTCAGTACTTACAATTTCAAATGAAATCCCAGTACTTACAATTCTATGAAATCTCAGTACTTACAATTTCAAATGAAATCTCAGTACTTACAATTCCAAATGAAATCCCAGTACTTACAATTCTAAATGAAATCCCAGTACTTACTAATCCAAATGAAATCTCAATACTTACAATTCCAAATGAAATCTCAATACTTACAATTCCAAATGAAATCTCAATACTTACAATTCCAAATGAAATCTCAGTACTTACAATTCCAAATGAAATCTCAGTACTTACAATTCTATGAAATCTCAGTACTTACAATTCCAAATGAAAGCACAGTACTTACAATTCCAAATGAAATCCCAGTACTTACAATTCCAAATGAAATCTCAGTACTTACAATTCCAAATGAAATCTCAATACTTACAATTTCAAATGAAATCCCAGTACTTACAATTCCAAATGAAATCTCAGTACTTACAATTCTATGAAATCTCAGTCCTTACAATTCCAAATGAAATCTCAGTACTTACAATTCTATGAAATCTCAGTACTTACAATTCCATGAAATCTCAGTACTTACAATTCCAAATGAAATCTCAGTACTTACAATTCCAAATGAAATCTCAATACTTACAATTCCAAATGAAATCTCAATACTTACAATTCCAAATGAAATCTCAGTACTTACAATTCCAAATGAAATCTCAGTACTTACAATTCTATGAAATCTCAGTACTTACAATTCCAAATGAAATCCCAGTACTTACAATTCCAAATGAAATCTCAGTACTTACAATTCCAAATGAAATCTCAATACTTACAATTTCAAATGAAATCCCAGTACTTACAATTCCAAATGAAATCTCAGTACTTACAATTCTATGAAATCTCAGTCCTTACAATTCCAAATGAAATCTCAGTACTTACAATTCTATGAAATCTCAGTACTTACAATTCCAAATGAAATCTCAGTACTTACAATTCTATGAAATCTCAATACTTACAATTCTAAATGAAATCTCAGTACTTACAATTCTATGAAATCTCAATACTTACAATTCTAAATGAAATCTCAGTACTTACAATTCTATGAAATCTCAGTACTTACAATTCTATGAAATCTCAGTACTTACAATTCTATGAAATCTCAGTACTTACAATTCCAAATGAAATCTCAATACTTACAATTCCAAATGAAATCTCAGTACTTACAATTCCAAATGAAATCTCAGTACTTACAATTCCAAATGAAATCTCAGTCCTTAAAATTCTAAATGAAATCTCAATACTTACAATTCCAAATGAAATCTTAGTACATACAATTCCAAATGAAATCCCAGTACTTACAATTCCAAATGAAATCTCAATACTTACAATTCCAAATGAAATCTCAGTACTTACAATTCTATGAAATCTCAGTACTTAAAATTTCAAATGAAATCTCAGTACTTACAATTTCAAATGAAATCTCAGTACTTACAATTCCAAATGAAATCTCAGTACTTACAATTCCAAATGAAATCTCAGTCCTTACAATTCCAAATGAAATCTCAGTACTTACAATTTCAAATGAAATCCCAGTACTTACAATTCCAAATGAAATCTCAGTACTTACAATTTCAAATGAAATCTCAGTACTTACAATTCTATGAAATCCCAGTACTTACAATTCCAAATGAAATCTCAATACTTACAATTCCAAATGAAATCTCAATACTTACAATTCCAAATGAAATCTCAATACTTACAATTCCAAATGAAATCTCAGTCCTTAAAATTCTAAATGAAATCTCAGTACTTACAATTCCAAATGAAATCTCAGTACTTACAATTCCAAATGAAATCTCAGTACTTACAATTCTAAATGAAATCTGTCGTGACAGCAAAAGAGAGACTTTTTATTACTATTTATTTTCATTTCCAAATATTCAGAGAAATCTGTTGAAACTGACACTGCAAGAGAAACTGAGACTCAGAAGAGGGAAGAAGAGGACGGAAGTGGCAAACCTGAAATAGATGACCAAGGAAAGGTTAAAAAAGAAAGTAAGTTGTAGAGTTGTAATGTTGATAATGATAGTAGATCAATGGTTTTAAAGCTAACGTAGACAGAACCTAAATAATTATAAGTTGGCATTGTATACTGATGTAACAGGGTTTCATTTCCAATTACAACTTTTCATCAAGTGGCCAAACATTCTATCCAATTTATTGTTGACAGTATTTTGATTACACAGCAATCCAGTTTATTTATAAATGTTCTGCATAATGTATAATCACCCAGCACAAATCATGGTTGTAATAGAGACTCTATAAAGATTAGGGACAATTCTTTGTCATCAGCTGGGGTGGTGGGTAGGGATTAGTCACTCTATTTTTGAAATGGAAAGTAGAAGGGTGTTCCTGTTGGTAAATTTTAAACAGAAGGGTCAATGATTGTGTTTTATATTGTGATAGAAGAACAATTCCACAAGTGTGTCTGAACTGTCTGCAGTATTTTAATACATCTTGATCACTTATACATATATTATTACCTACAATACAATTTATTGTACATGTCATGTTAATACATTTAAAACTAACATTTTAAAACTTGCATTAAATTTAGCTTTTTGGAGCATGAATTATAACATAACAGGCTATTGATGATCTAAACAAATACCTTAATATATATTCACACACAATTATAATGTAATATATATTCACACAATTATAATGTAATATATATTCACACAGTTATAATGTAATATATATTCACACAGTTATAATGTAATATATATTTACACAATTAAAATGTAATATATATTCACACAATTATAATGTAATATATATTCACACAGTTATAATGTAATATATATTCACACAGTTATAATGTAATATATATTTACACAATTAAAATGTAATATATATTCACACAATTATAATGTAATATATATTCACACAGTTATAATGTAATATATATTCACACAGTTATAATGTAATATATATTCACACAGTTATAATGTAATATATATTTACACAATTATAATGTAATATATATTCACACAATTATAATGTAATATATATTCACACAGTTATAATGTAATATATATTTACACAGTTATAATGTAATATATATTCACACAGTTAAAATGTAATATATATTCACACAGTTATAACGTAATATATATTCACACAGTTATAATATAATATATATTCACACAGTTATAATGTAATATATATTCACACAGTTATAATGTAATATATATTCACACAGTTATAATATAATATATATTCACACAGTTATAATGTAATATATATTCACACAGTTATAATATAATATATATTCACACAGTTAAAATGTAATATATATTCACACAGTTATAATGTAATATATATTCACACAGTTATAATGTAATATATATTTACACACAGTTATAATGTAATATATATTCACACAGTTATAATGTAATATATATTCACACAGTTATAATGTAATATATATATTCACACAGTTAAAATGTAATATATATTCACACAGTTATAATGTAATATATATTTACACACAGTTAAAATGTAATATATATTCATACAGTTATAATGTAATATATATTCATACAGTTATCATGTAATATATATTCACACAGTTATAATGTAATATATATTCACACAGTTATAATGTAATATATATTCACACAGTTAAAATGTAATATATATTCACACAGTTATAATGTAATATATATTCACACAGTTATAATGTAATATATATTCACACAGTTATAACGTAATATATATTCACACAGTTAAAATGTAATATATATTCACACAGTTAAAATGTAATATATATTCACACAGTTATAATGTAATATATATTCACACAGTTAAAATGTAATATATATTCACACAGTTATAATGTAATATATATTCACACAGTTATAATGTAATATATATTCACACAGTTATAATGTAATATATATTCACACAGTTAAAATGTAATATATATTCACACAGTTATAATGTATTATATATTCACAGTTATAATGTAATATATATTCACACAGTTAAAATGTAATATATATTCACACAGTTATAATGTAATATATATTCACACAGTTAAAATGTAATATATATTCACACAGTTATAACGTAATATATATTCACACAGTTATAATGTAATATATATTCACACAGTTAAAATGTAATATATATTCACACAGTTATAATGTATTATATATTCACACAGTTATAATGTAATATATATTCACACAGTTAAAATGTAATATATATTCACACAGTTATAATGTAATATATATTCACACAGTTATAATGTAATATATATTCACACAGTTATAACGTAATATATATTCACACAGTTATAATGTAATATATATTCACACAGTTATCATGTAATATATATTCACACAGTTATCATGTAATATATATTCACACAGTTATAATGTAATATATATTCAGTTATAATGTAATATATATTCAGCTATAATGTAATATATATTTACACACAGTTATAATGTAATATATATTCACACAGTTATAATGTAATATATATTCAGTTATAATGTAATATATATTCACCACACAGTTATAATGTAATATATATTCACACAGTTATAATATAATATATATTCACACAGTTATAAAGTAATATATATTTACACAGTTATAATGTAATACATATTCACACAGTTATAATGTAATATATATTCACACATTTATAATGTAATATATATTCACACAGTTATAATGTAATATATATTCACACAGTTATAAAGTAATATATATTTACACAGTTATAATGTAATATATATTCACACACAGTTATAATGTAATATATATTCACCACACAGTTATAATGTAATATATATTCACACACAGTTATAATGTAATATATATTCACACACAGTTATAATGTAATATATATTCACACACAGTTATAATGTAATATATATTCACACAGTTAAAATGTAATATATATTCACACAGTTATAATGTAATATATATTCACACAGTTATAATGTAATATATATTCACACACAGTTAAAATGTAATATATATTCACACAGTTAAAATGTAATATATATTCATACAGTTATAATGTAATATATATTCACACAGTTATAATGTAATATATATTTACACACAGTTAAAATGTAATATATATTCACCACACAGTTATAATGTAATACATATTCACACAGTTATAATGTAATATATATTCACACAGTTATAATGTAATATATATTCACACAGTTATAAAGTAATATATATTTACACAGTTATAATGTAATATATATTCACACACAGTTATAATGTAATATATATTCACACACAGTTATAATGTAATATATATTCACACACAGTTATAATGTAATATATATTCACACACAGTTATAATGTAATATATATTCACACACAGTTATAATGTAATATATATTCACACAGTTATAATGTAATATATATTCACCACACAGTTATAATGTAATATATATTCACACACAGTTAAAATGTAATATATATTCACACAGTTATAATGTAATATATATTCACACAGTTAAAATGTAATATATATTCACACAGTTATAATGTAATATATATTCACACAGTTATAATGTAATATATATTCACACAGTTATAATGTAATATATATTCACACAGTTAAAATGTAATATATATTCACACAGTTATAATGTATTATATATTCACACAGTTATAATGTAATATATATTCACACAGTTAAAATGTAATATATATTCACACAGTTATAATGTATTATATATTCACACAGTTATAATGTAATATATATTCACACAGTTAAAATGTAATATATATTCACACAGTTATAATGTATTATATATTCACACAGTTATAATGTAATATATATTCACACAGTTAAAATGTAATATATATTCACACAGTTATAATGTAATATATATTCACACAGTTATAATGTAATATATATTCACACAGTTATCATGTAATATATATTCACACAGTTATAATGTAATATATATTCACACAGTTATAATGTAATATATATTCAGTTATAATGTAATATATATTCAGTTATAATGTAATATATATTTACACACAGTTATAATGTAATATATATTCACACAGTTATAATGTAATATATATTCACAGTTATAATGTAATATATATTCACCACACAGTTATAATGTAATATATATTCACACAGTTATAATATAATATATATTCACACAGTTATAAAGTAATATATATTTACACAGTTATAATGTAATACATATTCACACAGTTATAATGTAATATATATTCACACAGTTATAAAGTAATATATATTCACACAGTTATAATGTAATATATATTCACACAGTTATAAAGTAATATATATTTACACAGTTATAATGTAATATATATTCACACACAGTTATAATGTAATATATATTCACCACACAGTTATAATGTAATATATATTCACACACAGTTATAATGTAATATATATTCACACACAGTTATAATGTAATATATATTCACACACAGTTATAATGTAATATATATTCACACAGTTATAATGTAATATATATTCACACACAGTTAAAATGTAATATATATTCACACAGTTATAATGTAATATATATTCACACACAGTTAAAATGTAATATATATTCACACAGTTAAAATGTAATATATATTCATACAGTTATAATGTAATATATATTCACACAGTTATAATGTAATATATATTCACACAGTTATAATGTAATATATATTCATACAGTTATAATGTAATATATATTCACACAGTTATAATGTAATATATATTCACACAGTTATAATGTAATATATATTCACACACAGTTATAATGTAATATATGTTTACACAGTTATAATGTAATATATATTCACACACAGTTATAATGTAATATATATTCACACACAGTTATAATGTAATATATATTCACACACAGTTATAATGTAATATATATTCACACACAGTTATAATGTAATATATATTCACACACAGTTATAATGTAATATATATTCACACACAGTTATAATGTAATATATATTCACACACAGTTATAATGTAATATATATTCACACACAGTTATAATGTAATATATATTCACACACAGTTATAATGTAATATATATTCACCACACAGTTATAATGTAATATATATTCACACACAGTTATAATGTAATCTATATTCACACACAGTTATAATGTAATATATATTCACACAGTTATAATGTAATATATATTCACACAGTTATAATGTAATATATATTCACACAGTTAAAATGTAATATATATTCACAGTTATAATGTAATATATATTCACACAGTTATCATGTAATATATATTCACAGTTATAATGTAATATATATTTACACAGTTATAATGTAATATATATTCACAGTTATAATGCAATATATATTCACAGTTATAATGTAATATATATTCACAGTTATAATGTAATATATATTCACCACACAGTTATCATGTAATATATATTCAGTTATAATGTAATATATATTCACACAGTTATAATGTAATATATATTCACACAATTGTAATATAATATATATTCACAGTTATAATGTAATATATATTCACACACAGTTATAATGTAATATATATTCACAGTTAAAATGTAATATATATTCACCGCACAATTGTAATATAATATATATTCACAGTTATAATGTAATATATATTCACACACAGTTATAATGTAATATATATTTACACAGTTATAATGTAATACATATTCACACAGTTATAATGTAATATATATTTACACAGTTATAATGTAATATATATTCACACAGTTATAATGTAATATATATTCACATACAGTTATAATGTAATATATATTTACACAGTTATAATGTAATATATATTCACACAGTTATAATGTAATATATATTTACACAGTTATAATGTAATATATATTCACATACAGTTATAATGTAATATATATTCACACAGTTATAATATAATATATATTTACACAGTTATAATGTAATATATATTCACACAGTTATAATGTAATATATATTTACACAGTTATAATGTAATATATATTCACATACAGTTATAATGTAATATATATTCACATACAGTTATAATGTAATATATATTCACACAGTTATAATATAATATATATTTACACAGTTATAATGTAATATATATTCACATACAGTTATAATGTAATATATATTCACATACAGTTATAATGTACTATATATTCACACAGTTAAAATGTAATATATATTCACATACAGTTATAATGTAATATATATTCACACACAGTTATAATGTAATATATATTTACACACAGTTATAATGTAATATATATTTACACACAGTTATAATTTAATATATATTCACATACAGTTATAATTTAATATATATTCACATACAGTTATAATGTAATATATATTCACACACAGTTATAATGTAATATATATATTCACACAGTTATAATGTAATATATATTTACACACAGTTATAATGTAATATATATTTACACACAGTTATAATTTAATATATATTCACATACAGTTATAATTTAATATATATTCACATACAGTTATAATTTAATATATATTCACATACAGTTATAATTTAATATATATTCACACACACACAAAAAAAAAAAAACAATTTTAAAGACGCGAGTTACATTGTAATATAAATGAAGTAACTGTATGTTTTCTTTTTCAAAGGTTTTAGAAAGAGATTGGTTCGACAGTTCAGAAAGCTGACTGGAAGCACACGTAAGCCCACTGATGATAAAAGTAAGTATAAACTTTGACAACAAGTAATAGTTGATAAAAAATAATATACCACACGAAACTTATAACTGTGATTGGTGTGTAGTGTGTTGTTTGGATTTTGTTAAATTGACAGAAAAGTAACATGTCAGTGACCCGTTTAAAACATACCATGACAGAAGTACTATTGTTGCTTACCATGGTAACCATTAAGGTACTTGGGTCATATAAATTTATTTCTTTTTAATAGCCTGAGGTATTCTTATTTTTGTCACCTTTGACCATAAACAATGGATGGGAGATTGTCTATGCTTTGACAAGGTGTCAGTCTGGTGTGTACAGAGTAAATGAAACAGTTGTCACACAAGGTGTCAGTCTGGTGTGTACACAGTAAATGAAACAGTTGTCACACAAGGTCTCAGTCTGGTGTGTACACAGTAAATGAAACAGTTGTCATACAAGGTCTCAGTCTGGTGTGTACACAGTAAATGAAACAGTTTTCACACCAGGTGTCAGTCTGGTGTGTACAGAGTAAATGAAACAGTTGTCACACAAGGTGTCAGTCTGGTGTGTACAGAGTAAATGAAACAGTTGCCACACAAGGTGTCAGTCTGGTGTGTACAGAGTAAATGAAACAGTTGTCACACAAGGTGTCAGTCTGGTGTGTACAGAGTAAATGAAACAGTTGTCACACAAGGTGTCAGTCTGGTGTGTACAGAGTAAATGAAACAGTTGCCACACAAGGTGTCAGTCTGGTGTGTACAGAGTAAATGAAACAGTTGTCACACAAGGTGTCAGTCTGGTGTGTACAGAGTAATTGAAACAGTTGTCACACAAGGTGTCAGTCTGGTGTGTACACAGTAAATGAAACAGTTGTCACACAAGGTCTCAGTCTGGTGTGTACACAGTAAATGAAACAGTTGTCATACAAGGTCTCAGTCTGGTGTGTACACAGTAAATGAAACAGTTTTCACACCAGGTGTCAGTCTGGTGTGTACAGAGTAAATGAAACAGTTGTCACACAAGGTGTCAGTCTCGTGTGTACAGAGTAAATGAAACAGTTGCCACACAAGGTGTCAGTCTGGTGTGTACAGAGTAAATGAAACAGTTGTCACACAAGGTGTCAGTCTGGTGTGTACAGAGTAAATGAAACAGTTGTCATACAAGGTGTCTGTCTGGTGTGAACAGAGTAAATGAAACAGTTGTCAGACAAGGTCTCAGTCTGGTGTGTACACAGTAAATCAGGGCTTGAAATTGGCAGTATATAGTCAAGGCCATATAGACTACCAAACATTGTATCTTGACTACCAACTTTGTTATTTGGTAGTCTATAAGACCAATGGAAATCAATGGAGAATTGTAGCTGAAACAGTTCACTTGGATAAATTTGACTACCAAGCCCAAAAATTAAATTCAAGCCCTGATTTAAAATGAAACACAAGGTGTCAGACTGGTGTGTACAGAGTAAATGAAACAGTATAGGGAAGCCATACAACATTTTTGAGAAGTCATTTCTAACAAACTTCAAGGTGCAATGTTTTGACTCCACGTCATATGCATTGGATGTATCAAGAGACAAATATAAGAGTTTATGATATATTTGAATGTATAGTTATAGCTATTTAGTATTTATTGTTTGTGGTTAATTGTGTGCACATAATTCGTTGTATAATAAATGTATGGAAATTTAAGTACAGAAGCATGGCTTAATGATTTTAGTTGTTGAAAATAAGTTGACCCCCCCCCCCTCGTCACTTTGTAAACATGATGAGAACCCCCTTCTTTGATTCCCAAATTGAAGTGACCCGAAAAAACAACAACAACAACAACAACAACAACAACAACAACAACAACAACAACATCAAAACCAAGCAAACTGATCACTCCCTAATTATGAACTTGTCAGTTCAAATTTATTGCACAATGTTATGTTTAATGTTTGTAGCTCAGTTTGTCATTGAATACCTTCTTGTAACGTTACATACAACATACCTTGGTATTATTACGACTCTAATTTGTTTTCGTGTCCGTCACAAGACGTTCAGATATGGGTTTCTAAATTACAGGTTCTTTAACTGCCTCATTTGTAGCAGTAATATTGACAGACTGTCATAAAAATTAGAGAGTATACATGTACACTGAGTATACACACTTATGTCACTATTTACCTTGGAACTAACGATATAAGTATCAATAGTTTCTGAATCTATGCCAAGCAGTTTATTCAACACATAAACTGCTGGCCTTTGTAAATGGAACATTTCCAAATGAAATCCCAGTACTTTTTTACTACTATTTATGTTCATTTACAAATATTCAGAGAAATCTGTTGAAACTGACACTGCAAGAGAAACAGAGACTCAGAAGAGGGACGAAGAGGACGAAGGTGGCAAACCTGAAATAGATGCCCAAGGAAAGGTTAAAAAAGAAAGTAAGTTGTAGAGCTGTAATGTTGATAATGATGGTAGATCAACTGTTATCAAGCTAACGTACACAGAACCTAAATAATTCTAAGTTGGCACTGGTTTTCATTTCCAATTACAATTTTTCATCAAGTGGCCAAACATTCTACCCAATTTATAGTTGACAGTATTTTGATTACACAGTATAATTATATATCCATAGTTTATCATTCTCACAAACAGTGCAGAGCTGTTAAGTCGTCCACTTTAATATTACGAAAGAACAACTCTGGCATCCTATGATAGCTGGACGGTTATTTTCAATTAGTAATACATGTAAATATTCAATATGGAGAAATGATGTAACGATGAATCATGTGTTCTAGAGTGCAAGCATGTTCACCGTGCTCTACACATTTATCTAATCTGATCAGTGACTAATTATACTTACACTCAGACTTATACCTGACCTGTCACTCTAAATGAATGTCAGTGTGACTAATTTGCCTGTTTATAGGGCTATTCTCTTGAAGCAATGGTATATTCTGAGCGTATCATAGTGAATAGAAAAATGTTGACAGGTGCATGCACTGAGTAAATGTCACTGAGTAAATGTGAACGGGTGATTCAAAACACCCATGTAAAAGTTGGTAACAGGACAACTGCCCCCCGGACAACTGCCCCCGGACAATTGCCCCCGAAGGACAACTGCCCCCGAAGGACAACTGCCCCCCGGACAATTGCCCCCCGGACAACTGCCCCCGAAGGACAACTGCCCCCCGGACTACTGCCCCCGAACGAAAAAAAAAACTATTATTACAGATGTACGGGTTTGTCATTCATTAAAAAGTCACCGTCGGCAACTTACCGCCGCAATTTGCGTACATTATACTCACTAAACACAAACACGAAGTCATTTTTTTACTGGAAAAGATTTATTTATTATCAGTTCAATACAAAATATACAGGTAACAAGATAGAAAACGAGTCAAAAGTAGAAAAAATATTGAGACTCAGAATGTACATTCTCGTAAGACTTTGGTGACAGTAAATGGTGACTCGGCTCGGTTTATCATGATCAGCCAGTGTTTAAAACTGTAAATTGTGGGCTATTCTGTCTTTACTGGCGGAATACATAAATTGCCCTGAGCCTTCTGTCATGTATTGTATTCATAATTAAACAGCGTGCAATAATCGGTTATAGAGTGTGGTAAATTATTGTGTATTAAGTCGTAAACACAAACACCTACTAAATACTTGTGTAACTTAAACACGTCGAGAATTGTTAACTGGTTGAAAAGAGGAGAAGAATGTTCCAGAAAATTATGTGAATTACGGCGGTAAGTTAAATCATCATGCCGACATTTATGAATGACGTAACAATTATCACAGATAACAATAGAGTAAAACATGTGAATGTAGTGAGTATAATGTACGCAAATTGCGGTGGTAAGTTGCCGACGGTGACTTTTTAATGAATGACAAACCCGTACATCTGTAATACTAGTTTTTTTTTTGGAGTTAAAGTAGACTATAAAGTAAGAACAGGGAAAGATTTGTTGAAAATTTACATTAAGGTCTGATACAATGGGCACGTACGGGTGCCATGAATTCATTCTTGGCATTCTGAAGTGCGGTCAAAGCTTAAGCACTGTGGTAATATAAAAGATCATACTTATTCAACGTTCAACTAAGTTTCAGTTCGGCAATCAAGAGTATGGTAAACAACACTTCGATAACTACAGGTTGTGAATGGGTTTAGTTTTCAGTGTATGTAGTATCTTGCCAAGGCATTGTATATCAAGTGATATGCATGAGGCAATCTGATTGGTTGTAGTGTTGATGTACAGAGCCACAAGGAGTATAAATACCTAGATTATATATGACTGCTCTCACGGCCTGTAGGACAGCACGTCGTTCTGAACGGTGCCGTAAAACAGGACGGGGTTTGCGACAATGCACTTTATTTCTGAGTGTTCTGCATAATGTATAATCACCCAGCACAAATCATGGTTGTAATAGAGACTCTATAAAGATTAGGGACCATTCTTTGTCATCAGCTGGGGTGGTGGGTAGGGATTAGTGGAGAGTAGGGGGTCACCCTATTTTTGAAACAGAAAGTAAAAGTGTCGTCCTTTTGATAAATTTTGAATAGAGGGGTCAATGATTGTGTTTTGTGTTTTGATGCAAGTCCTAGAGTGATTCTAAAATACATAACTGCCTAAACTCTGTGTAGTATATCACTACTGTAGTAGTCCTGCATTTATGACTAGGGTAGGATTACTAATTTACCAGTGATATCACTACTGTAGTAGTCCTGTATTTATGACTAGGGTAGGGTTACTAATTTACCAGTGATATCACTACTGTAGTAGTCCTGTATTTATGACTAGGGTAGGGTTACTAATTTACCAGTGATATCACTACTGTAGTAGTCCTGTGTTTATGACTAGGGTATGGTTAGTAATTTACCAGTGATATCACTACTATAGTAGTCCTGTATTTATCACCAGGGTAGGGTTACTAATTTACCAGTGATATCACTATAGTCCTGTATTTATGACAAGGGTAGGGTTACTAATTTACCAGTGATATCACTACTGTACAGTAGTAGTCCTGTGTTTATGACTAGGGTATGGTTAGTAATTTACCAGTGATATCACTACTATAGTAGTCCTGTATTTATCACCAGGGTAGGGTTACTAATTTACCAGTGATATCACTACTGTAGTAGTCCTGTGTTTATGACTAGGGTAGGGTTACTAATTTACCAGTGATATCACTACTGTAGTAGTCCTGTATTTATGACTAGGGTAGGGTTACTAATTTACCAGTGATATCACTACTGTAGTAGTCCTGTATTTATCACCAGGGTAGGGTTACTAATTTACCAGTGATATCACTACTGTAGTAGTCCTGTATTTATGACTAGGGTAGGGGTACTAATTTACCAGTGATATCACTACTGTAGTAGTCCTGTATTTATCACCAGGGTAGGATTACTAATTTTATCAGTGATTTCACTACTGTAGTAGTCCTGTGTTTATGACTAGGGTTGGGTTACTAATTTACCAGTGATATCACTACTGTAGTAGTCCTGTATTTATGACTAGGGTAGGATTACTAATTTTATCAGTGATTTCACTACTGTAGTAGTCCTGTATTTATCACCAGGGTAGGGTTACTAATTTACCAGTGATATCACTACTGTAGTAGTCCTGTATTTATGACTAGGGTAGGGGTACTAATTTACCAGTGATATCACTACTGTAGTAGTCCTGTATTTATCACCAGGGTAGGATTACTAATTTACCAGTGATATCACTACTATAGTAGTCCTGTATTTATAACTAGGGTAGGGTTACTAATTTGCCAGTGATATCACTACTGTAGTAGTCCAGTGTTTATGACTATAGGGTAGGGTTACTAATTTACCAGTGATATCACTGCTGTATTAGTACTGTATTTATGACTAGGGTAGGGTTACTAATTTACCAGTGATATCACTATTGTAGTAGTCCTGTATTTATGACTAGGGTTGGGTTACTAATTACCAGTGATATCACTACTATAGTAGTCCTGTATTTATGACTAGGGTAGGGTTACTAATTTACCAGTAATATCACTACTATAGTAGTCCTGTATTTATGACTAGGGTAGGGTTACTAATTTACCAGTGATATTACTACTGTAGTAGTCCTGTATTTATGACTAGGGTAGGGTTACTAATTTACCAGTGATATCACTACTATAGTAGTCCTGTATTTATGACTAGGGTAGGGGTACTAATTTACCAGTGATATCACTAATGTAGTAGTCCTGTATTTATGACTAGGGTAGGGTTACTAATTTACCAGTGATATTACTACTGTAGTAGTCCTGTGTTTATGACTAGGGTAAGGTTACTAATTTACCAGTGATATCAATACTATAGTAGTCCTGTATTATCACTAGGGTAGGATTACTAATTTACCAGTGATATCACTAATGTAGTAGTCCTGTGTTTATGACTAGGGTAGGGTTACTAATTTACCAGTGATATCACTACTGTAGTAGTCCTGTATTTATAACTAGGGTAGGGTTACTAATTTACCAGTGATATCACTAATGTAGTAGTCCTGTGTTTATGACTAGGGTAGGGTTACTAATTTACCAGTGATATCACTACTGTAGTAGTCCTGTATTTATGACTAGGGTAGGGTTACTAATTTACCAGTGATATCACTACTATAGTAGTCCTGTATTTATGACTAGGGTAGGGTTACTAATTTACCAGTGATATCACTAATGTAGTAGTCCTGTGTTTATGACTAGGGTAGGGTTACTAATTTACCAGTGATATCACTACTGTAGTAGTCCTGTATTTATGACTAGGGTAGGGTTACTAATTTACCAGTGATATCACTACTATAGTAGTCCTGTATTTATAACTAGGGTAGGGTTACTAATTTGCCAGTGATATCACTACTGTAGTAGTCCTGTGTTTATGACTATAGGGTAGGGTTACTAATTTACCAGTGATATCACTGCTGTATTAGTACTGTATTTATGACTAGGGTAGGGTTACTAATTTACCAGTGATATCACTATTGTAGTAGTCCTGTATTTATGACTAGGGTTGGGTTACTAATTACCAGTGATACCACTACTATAGTAGTCCTGTATTTATGACTAGGGTAGGGTTACTAATTTACCAGTGATATCACTACTATAGTAGTCCTGTATTTATGACTAGGGTAGGGTTACTAATTTACCAGTGATATTACTACTGTAGTAGTCCTGTATTTATGACTAGGGTAGGGTTACTAATTTACCAGTGATATCACTACTTTAGTAGTCCTGTATTTATGACTAGGATAGGGGTACTAATTTACCAGTGATATCACTACTGTAGTAGTCCTGTATTTATGACTAGGGTAGGGTTACTAATTTACCAGTGATATTACTACTGTAGTAGTCCTGTGTTTATGACTAGGGTAAGGTTACTAATTTACCAGTGATATCAATACTATAGTAGTCCTGTATTTATAACTAGGGTAGGATTACTAATTTACCAGTGATATCACTAATGTAGTAGTCCTGTGTTTATGACTAGGGTAGGGTTACTAATTTACCAGTGATATCACTATTGTAGTAGTCCTGTATTTATGACTACGGTAGGGTTACTAATTTACCAGTGATATCATTATTGTAGTAGTCCTGTATTTATGACTAGGGTAGGGTTAGTAATTTACCAGTGATATCACTACTGTAGTAGTCCTGTATTTATAACTAGGGTAGGGTTACTAATTTACCAGTGATATCACTACTGTAGTAGTCCTGTATTTATAACTAGGGTAGGGTTACTAATTTACCAGTGATATCACTACTGTAGTAGTCCTGTATTTATAACTAGGGTAGGGTTAGTAATTTACCAGTGATATCACTATTGTAGTAGTCCTGTATTTATAACTAGGGTAGGGTTAGTAATTTACCAGTGATATCACTACTGTAGTAGTCCTGTATTTATAACTAGGGTAGGGTTAGTAATTTACCAGTGATATCACTATTGTAGTAGTCCTGTATTTATGACTAGGGTAGGGTTAGTAATTTACCAGTGATATCACTACTGTAGTAGTCCTGTATTTATAACTAGGGTAGGGTTACTAATTTACCAGTGATATCACTACTGTAGTAGTCCTGTATTTATAACTAGGGTAGGGTTACTAATTTACCAGTGATATCACTACTGTAGTAGTCCTGTGTTTATGACTAGGGTAGGGTTAGTAATTTACCAGTGATATCACTATTGTAGTAGTCCTGTGTTTATGACTAGGGTAGGGTTACTAATTTACCAATGATATCACTACTGTAGTAGTCCTGTATTTATAACTAGGTTAGGGTTACTAATTTACCAGTGATATCACTACTATAGTAGTCCTGCATTTATGACTACGGTAGGGTTACTAATTTACCAGTGATATCACTACTATAGTAGTCCTGTATTTATAACTAGGTTAGGGTTACTAATTTACCAGTGATATCACTACTATAGTAGTCCTGCATTTATGACTACGGTAGGGTTACTAATTTACCAGTGATATCACTACTGTAGTAGTCCTGTGTTTATGACTAGGGTAGGGTTACTAATTTACCAGTGATATCACTACTGTAGTAGTCCTGTGTTTATGACTAGGGTAGGGTTACTAATTTACCAGTGATATCACTGCTGTATTAGTACTGTATTTATGACTAGGGTAGGGTTACTAATTTACCAGTGATATCACTACTGTTGTAGTCCTGTGTTTATGACTAGGGTAGGGTTACTAATTTACCAGTGATATCACTACTATAGTAGTCCTGTATTTATGACTAGGGTAGGGTTACTAATTTACCAGTGATATTACTACTGTAGTAGTCCTGTATTTATGACTAGGTTAGGGTTACTAATTTACCAGTGATATCACTACTATAGTAGTCCTGTATTTATGACAAGGGTAGGGTTACTAATTTACCAGTGATATCACTACTTTAGTAGTCCTGTATTTATGACTAGGGTAGGGGTACTAATTTACCAGTGATATTACTACTGTAGTAGTCCTGTGTTTATGACTAGGGTAGGGTTACTAATTTACCAGTGATATCAATACTATAGTAGTCCTGTATTTATAACTAGGGTAGGGTTACTAATTTACCAGTGATATCACTAATGTAGTAGTCCTGTGTTTATGACTAGGGTAGGGTTACTAATTTACCAGTGATATCACTACTGTAGTAGTCCTGTATTTATGACTAGGGTAGGGTTACTAATTTACCAGTGATATCACTACTATAGTAGTCCTGTATTTATGACTAGGGTAGGGTTACTAATTTACCAGTGATATCACTACTATAGTAGTCCTGTGTTTATGACTAGGGTAGGGTTACTAATTTACCAGTGATATCACTACTGTAGTAGTCCTGTATTTATGACTAGGGTAGGGTTACTAATTTACCAGTGATATCACTACTATAGTAGTCCTGTATTTATAACTAGGGTAGGGTTACTAATTTGCCAGTGATATCACTACTGTAGTAGTCCTGTGTTTATGACTATAGGGTAGGGTTACTAATTTAACAGTGATATCACTGCTGTATTAGTACTGTATTTATGACTAGGGTAGGGTTACTAATTTACCAGTGATATCACTATTGTAGTAGTCCTGTATTTATGACTAGGGTTGGGTTACTAATTACCAGTGATATCACTACTATAGTAGTCCTGTATTTATGACTAGGGTAGGGTTACTAATTTACCAGTAATATCACTACTATAGTAGTCCTGTATTTATGACTAGGGTAGGGTTACTAATTTGCCAGTGATATTACTACTGTAGTAGTCCTGTATTTATGACTAGGGTAGGGTTACTAATTTACCAGTGATATCACTACTATAGTAGTCCTGTATTTATGACTAGGGTAGGGGTACTAATTTACCAGTGATATCACTACTGTAGTAGTCCTGTATTTATGACTAGGGTAGGGTTACTAATTTACCAGTGATATTACTACTGTAGTAGTCCTGTGTTTATGACTAGGGTAAGGTTACTAATTTACCAGTGATATCAATACTATAGTAGTCCTGTATTTATAACTAGGGTAGGATTACTAATTTACCAGTGATATCACTAATGTAGTAGTCCTGTGTTTATGACTAGGGTAGGGTTACTAATTTACCAGTGATATCACTACTGTAGTAGTCCTGTATTTATGACTAGGGTAGGGTTACTAATTTACCAGTGATATCACTAATGTAGTAGTCCTGTGTTTATGACTAGGGTAGGGTTACTAATTTACCAGTGATATCACTACTGTAGTAGTCCTGTATTTATGACTAGGGTAGGGTTACTAATTTACCAGTGATATCACTACTATAGTAGTCCTGTATTTATGACTAGGGTAGGGTTACTAATTTACCAGTGATATCACTAATGTAGTAGTCCTGTGTTTATGACTAGGGTAGGGTTACTAATTTACCAGTGATATCACTACTGTAGTAGTCCTGTATTTATGACTAGGGTAGGGTCACTAATTTACCAGTGATATCACTACTATAGTAGTCCTGTATTTATAACTAGGGTAGGGTTACTAATTTGCCAGTGATATCACTACTGTAGTAGTCCTGTGTTTATGACTATAGGGTAGGGTTACTAATTTACCAGTGATATCACTGCTGTATTAGTACTGTATTTATGACTAGGGTAGGGTTACTAATTTACCAGTGATATCACTACTGTAGTAGTCCTGTATTTATGACTAGGGTAGGGTTACTAATTTACCAGTGATATCACTACTATAGTAGTCCTGTATTTATGACTAGGGTAGGGTTACTAATTTACCAGTGATATCACTACTATAGTAGTCCTGTATTTATGACTAGGGTAGGGTTACTAATTTACCAGTGATATTACTACTGTAGTAGTCCTGTATTTATGACTAGGGTAGGGTTACTAATTTACCAGTGATATCACTACTTTAGTAGTCCTGTATTTATGACTAGGATAGGGGTACTAATTTACCAGTGATATCACTACTGTAGTAGTCCTGTATTTATGACTAGGGTAGGGTTACTAATTTACCAGTGATATTACTACTGTAGTAGTCCTGTGTTTATGACTAGGGTAAGGTTACTAATTTACCAGTGATATCAATACTATAGTAGTCCTGTATTTATAACTAGGGTAGGATTACTAATTTACCAGTGATATCACTACTGTAGTAGTTCTGTATTTATAACTAGGGTAGGGTTACTAATTTACCAGTGATATCAATACTATAGTAGTCCTGTATTTATAACTAGGGTAGGATTACTAATTTACCAGTGATATCAATACTATAGTAGTCCTGTATTTATAACTAGGGTAGGGTTACTAATTTACCAGTGATATTACTACTGTAGTAGTCCTGTGTTTATGACTACGGTAGGGTTACTAATTTACCAGTGATATCACTACTGTAGTAGTCCTGTATTTATGACTAGGGTAGGATTACTAATTTACCAGTGATATCACTACTGTAGTAGTCCTGTATTTATGACTAGGGTAGGATTACTAATTTACCAGTGATATCACTACTGTAGTAGTCCTGTGTTTATGACTAGGGTAGGGTTAATAATTTACCAGTGATATCACTACTGTAGTAGTCCTGTATTTATAACTAGGGTAGGATTACTAATTTACCAGTGATATCACTACTGTAGTAGTTCTGTATTTATGACTAGGGTAGGGTTACTAATTTACCAGTGATATTACTACTATAGTAGTCCTGTATTTATGACTAGGGTAGGGTTACTAATTTACCAGTGATATCACCATTGTAGTAGTCCTGTATTTATAACTAGGGTAGGATTACTAATTTACCAGTGATATCACTACTGTAGTAGTTCTGTATTTATGACTAGGGTAGGGTTACTAATTTACCAATGATATCACTACTGTAGTAGTCCTGTGTTTATGACTAGGGTAGGGTTACTAATTTACCAGTGATATCACTGCTGTATTAGTACTGTATTTATGACTAGGGTAGGGTTACTAATTTACCAGTGATATCACTACTGTTGTAGTCCTGTGTTTATGACTAGGGTAGGGTTACTAATTTACCAGTGATATCACTACTATAGTAGTCCTGTATTTATGACTAGGGTAGGGTTACTAATTTACCAGTGATATTACTACTGTAGTAGTCCTGTATTTATGACTAGGTTAGGGTTACTAATTTACCAGTGATATCACTACTATAGTAGTCCTGTATTTATGACAAGGGTAGGGTTACTAATTTACCAGTGATATCACTACTGTAGTAGTCCTGTATTTATGACTAGGGTAGGGGTACTAATTTACCAGTGATATTACTACTGTAGTAGTCCTGTGTTTATGACTAGGGTAGGGTTACTAATTTACCAGTGATATCAATACTATAGTAGTCCTGTATTTATAACTAGGGTAGGGTTACTAATTTACCAGTGATATCACTAATGTAGTAGTCCTGTGTTTATGACTAGGGTAGGGTTACTAATTTACCAGTGATATCACTACTGTAGTAGTCCTGTATTTATGACTAGGGTAGGGTTACTAATTTACCAGTGATATCACTACTATAGTAGTCCTGTATTTATGACTAGGGTAGGGTTACTAATTTACCAGTGATATCACTACTATAGTAGTCCTGTGTTTATGACTAGGGTAGGGTTACTAATTTACCAGTGATATCACTACTGTAGTAGTCCTGTATTTATGACTAGGGTAGGGTTACTAATTTACCAGTGATATCACTACTATAGTAGTCCTGTATTTATAACTAGGGTAGGGTTACTAATTTGCCAGTGATATCACTACTGTAGTAGTCCTGTGTTTATGACTATAGGGTAGGGTTACTAATTTAACAGTGATATCACTGCTGTATTAGTACTGTATTTATGACTAGGGTAGGGTTACTAATTTACCAGTGATATCACTATTGTAGTAGTCCTGTATTTATGACTAGGGTTGGGTTACTAATTACCAGTGATATCACTACTATAGTAGTCCTGTATTTATGACTAGGGTAGGGTTACTAATTTACCAGTAATATCACTACTATAGTAGTCCTGTATTTATGACTAGGGTAGGGTTACTAATTTACCAGTGATATTACTACTGTAGTAGTCCTGTATTTATGACTAGGGTAGGGTTACTAATTTACCAGTGATATCACTACTATAGTAGTCCTGTATTTATGACTAGGGTAGGGGTACTAATTTACCAGTGATATCACTACTGTAGTAGTCCTGTATTTATGACTAGGGTAAGGTTACTAATTTACCAGTGATATTACTACTGTAGTAGTCCTGTGTTTATGACTAGGGTAAGGTTACTAATTTACCAGTGATATCAATACTATAGTAGTCCTGTATTTATAACTAGGGTAGGATTACTAATTTACCAGTGATATCACTAATGTAGTAGTCCTGTGTTTATGACTAGGGTAGGGTTACTAATTTACCAGTGATATCACTACTGTAGTAGTCCTGTATTTATGACTAGAGTAGGGTTACTAATTTACCAGTGATATCACTAATGTAGTAGTCCTGTGTTTATGACTAGGGTAGGGTTACTAATTTACCAGTGATATCACTACTGTAGTAGTCCTGTATTTATGACTAGGGTAGGGTTACTAATTTACCAGTGATATCACTACTATAGTAGTCCTGTATTTATGACTAGGGTAGGGTTACTAATTTACCAGTGATATCACTACTATAGTAGTCCTGTATTTATAACTAGGGTAGGGTTACTAATTTGCCAGTGATATCACTACTGTAGTAGTCCTGTGTTTATGACTATAGGGTAGGGTTACTAATTTAACAGTGATATCACTGCTGTATTAGTACTGTATTTATGACTAGGGTAGGGTTACTAATTTACCAGTGATATCACTATTGTAGTAGTCCTGTATTTATGACTAGGGTTGGGTTACTAATTACCAGTGATATCACTACTATAGTAGTCCTGTATTTATGACTAGGGTAGGGTTACTAATTTACCAGTAATATCACTACTATAGTAGTCCTGTATTTATGACTAGGGTAGGGTTACTAATTTACCAGTGATATTACTACTGTAGTAGTCCTGTATTTATGACTAGGGTAGGGTTACTAATTTACCAGTGATATCACTACTATAGTAGTCCTGTATTTATGACTAGGGTAGGGGTACTAATTTACCAGTGATATCACTACTGTAGTAGTCCTGTATTTATGACTAGGGTAGGGTTACTAATTTACCAGTGATATTACTACTGTAGTAGTCCTGTGTTTATGACTAGGGTAAGGTTACTAATTTACCAGTGATATCAATACTATAGTAGTCCTGTATTTATAACTAGGGTAGGATTACTAATTTACCAGTGATATCACTAATGTAGTAGTCCTGTGTTTATGACTAGGGTAGGGTTACTAATTTACCAGTGATATCACTACTGTAGTAGTCCTGTATTTATGACTAGGGTAGGGTTACTAATTTACCAGTGATATCACTAATGTAGTAGTCCTGTGTTTATGACTAGGGTAGGGTTACTAATTTACCAGTGATATCACTACTGTAGTAGTCCTGTATTTATGACTAGGGTAGGGTTACTAATTTACCAGTGATATCACTACTATAGTAGTCCTGTATTTATGACTAGGGTAGGGTTACTAATTTACCAGTGATATCACTAATGTAGTAGTCCTGTGTTTATGACTAGGGTAGGGTTACTAATTTACCAGTGATATCACTACTGTAGTAGTCCTGTATTTATGACTAGGGTAGGGTCACTAATTTACCAGTGATATCACTACTATAGTAGTCCTGTATTTATAACTAGGGTAGGGTTACTAATTTGCCAGTGATATCACTACTGTAGTAGTCCTGTATTTATGACTAGAGTAGGGTTACTAATTTACCAGTGATATCACTAATGTAGTAGTCCTGTGTTTATGACTAGGGTAGGGTTACTAATTTACCAGTGATATCACTACTGTAGTAGTCCTGTATTTATGACTAGGGTAGGGTTACTAATTTACCAGTGATATCACTACTATAGTAGTCCTGTATTTATGACTAGGGTAGGGTTACTAATTTACCAGTGATATCACTACTATAGTAGTCCTGTATTTATAACTAGGGTAGGGTTACTAATTTGCCAGTGATATCACTACTGTAGTAGTCCTGTGTTTATGACTATAGGGTAGGGTTACTAATTTAACAGTGATATCACTGCTGTATTAGTACTGTATTTATGACTAGGGTAGGGTTACTAATTTACCAGTGATATCACTATTGTAGTAGTCCTGTATTTATGACTAGGGTTGGGTTACTAATTACCAGTGATATCACTACTATAGTAGTCCTGTATTTATGACTAGGGTAGGGTTACTAATTTACCAGTAATATCACTACTATAGTAGTCCTGTATTTATGACTAGGGTAGGGTTACTAATTTACCAGTGATATTACTACTGTAGTAGTCCTGTATTTATGACTAGGGTAGGGTTACTAATTTACCAGTGATATCACTACTATAGTAGTCCTGTATTTATGACTAGGGTAGGGGTACTAATTTACCAGTGATATCACTACTGTAGTAGTCCTGTATTTATGACTAGGGTAGGGTTACTAATTTACCAGTGATATTACTACTGTAGTAGTCCTGTGTTTATGACTAGGGTAAGGTTACTAATTTACCAGTGATATCAATACTATAGTAGTCCTGTATTTATAACTAGGGTAGGATTACTAATTTACCAGTGATATCACTAATGTAGTAGTCCTGTGTTTATGACTAGGGTAGGGTTACTAATTTACCAGTGATATCACTACTGTAGTAGTCCTGTATTTATGACTAGGGTAGGGTTACTAATTTACCAGTGATATCACTAATGTAGTAGTCCTGTGTTTATGACTAGGGTAGGGTTACTAATTTACCAGTGATATCACTACTGTAGTAGTCCTGTATTTATGACTAGGGTAGGGTTACTAATTTACCAGTGATATCACTACTATAGTAGTCCTGTATTTATGACTAGGGTAGGGTTACTAATTTACCAGTGATATCACTAATGTAGTAGTCCTGTGTTTATGACTAGGGTAGGGTTACTAATTTACCAGTGATATCACTACTGTAGTAGTCCTGTATTTATGACTAGGGTAGGGTCACTAATTTACCAGTGATATCACTACTATAGTAGTCCTGTATTTATAACTAGGGTAGGGTTACTAATTTGCCAGTGATATCACTACTGTAGTAGTCCTGTGTTTATGACTATAGGGTAGGGTTACTAATTTACCAGTGATATCACTGCTGTATTAGTACTGTATTTATGACTAGGGTAGGGTTACTAATTTACCAGTGATATCACTACTGTAGTAGTCCTGTATTTATGACTAGGGTAGGGTTACTAATTTACCAGTGATATCACTACTATAGTAGTCCTGTATTTATAACTAGGGTAGGGTTACTAATTTGCCAGTGATATCACTACTGTAGTAGTCCTGTGTTTATGACTATAGGGTAGGGTTACTAATTTACCAGTGATATCACTGCTGTATTAGTACTGTATTTATGACTAGGGTAGGGTTACTAATTTACCAGTGATATCACTATTGTAGTAGTCCTGTATTTATGACTAGGGTTGGGTTACTAATTACCAGTGATATCACTACTATAGTAGTCCTGTATTTATGACTAGGGTAGGGTTACTAATTTACCAGTAATATCACTACTATAGTAGTCCTGTATTTATGACTAGGGTAGGGTTACTAATTTACCAGTGATATTACTACTGTAGTAGTCCTGTATTTATGACTAGGGTAGGGTTACTAATTTACCAGTGATATCACTACTATAGTAGTCCTGTATTTATGACTAGGGTAGGGGTACTAATTTACCAGTGATATCACTACTGTAGTAGTCCTGTATTTATGACTAGGGTAGGGTTACTAATTTACCAGTGATATTACTACTGTAGTAGTCCTGTGTTTATGACTAGGGTAAGGTTACTAATTTACCAGTGATATCAATACTATAGTAGTCCTGTATTTATAACTAGGGTAGGATTACTAATTTACCAGTGATATCACTAATGTAGTAGTCCTGTGTTTATGACTAGGGTAGGGTTACTAATTTACCAGTGATATCACTACTGTAGTAGTCCTGTATTTATGACTAGGGTAGGGTTACTAATTTACCAGTGATATCACTAATGTAGTAGTCCTGTGTTTATGACTAGGGTAGGGTTACTAATTTACCAGTGATATCACTAATGTAGTAGTCCTGTATTTATGACTAGGGTAGGGTTACTAATTTACCAGTGATATCACTACTATAGTAGTCCTGTATTTATGACTAGGGTAGGGTTACTAATTTACCAGTGATATCACTAATGTAGTAGTCCTGTGTTTATGACTAGGGTAGGGTTACTAATTTACCAGTGATATCACTACTGTAGTAGTCCTGTGTTTATGACTAAGGTAGGGTTACTAATTTACCAGTGATATCACTACTGTAGTAGTCCTGTATTTATGACTAGGGTAGGGTTACTAATTTACCAGTGATATCACTAATGTAGTAGTCCTGTGTTTATGACTAGGGTAGGGTTACTAATTTACCAGTGATATCACTACTGTAGTAGTCCTGTATTTATGACTAGGGTAGGGTTACTAATTTACCAGTGATATCACTACTATAGTAGTCCTGTATTTATGACTAGGGTAGGGTTACTAATTTACCAGTGATATCAGTAATGTAGTAGTCCTGTGTTTATGACTAGGGTAGGGTTACTAATTTACCAGTGATATCACTACTGTAGTAGTCCTGTATTTATGACTAGGGTAGGGTCACTAATTTACCAGTGATATCACTACTATAGTAGTCCTGTATTTATAACTAGGGTAGGGTTACTAATTTGCCAGTGATATCACTACTGTAGTAGTCCTGTGTTTATGACTATAGGGTAGTGTTACTAATTTACCAGTGATATCACTGCTGTATTAGTACTGTATTTATGACTAGGGTAGGGTTACTAATTTACCAGTGATATCACTATTGTAGTAGTCCTGTATTTATGACTAGGGTTGGGTTACTAATTACCAGTGATATCACTACTATAGTAGTCCTGTATTTATGACTAGGGTAGGGTTACTAATTTACCAGTGATATCACTACTATAGTAGTCCTGTATTTATGACTAGGGTAGGGTTACTAATTTACCAGTGATATTACTACTGTAGTAGTCCTGTATTTATGACTAGGGTAGGGTTACTAATTTACCAGTGATATCACTACTATAGTAGTCCTGTATTTATGACTAGGATAGGGGTACTAATTTACCAGTGATATCACTACTGTAGTAGTCCTGTATTTATGACTAGGGTAGGGTTACTAATTTACCAGTGATATTACTACTGTAGTAGTCCTGTGTTTATGACTAGGGTAAGGTTACTAATTTACCAGTGATATCAATACTATAGTAGTCCTGTATTTATAACTAGGGTAGGATTACTAATTTACCAGTGATATCACTAATGTAGTAGTCCTGTGTTTATGACTATAGGGTAGGGTTACTAATTTACCAGTGATATCACTGCTGTATTAGTACTGTATTTATGACTAGGGTAGGGTTACTAATTTAGCAGTGATATCACTATTGTAGTAGTCCTGTATTTATGACTAGGGTTGGGTTACTAATTTACCAGTGATATCACTACTGTAGTAGTCCTGTATTTATGACTAGGGTAGGGTTACTAATTTACCAGTGATATCACTACTATAGTAGTCCCAGCATTTATGACAAGGGTAGGGTTACTAATTTAGCAGTGATATCACTATTGTAGTAGTCCTGTATTTATGACTAGGGTTGGGTTACTAATTTACCAGTGATATCACTACTGTAGTAGTCCTGTATTTATGACTAGGGTAGGATTACTAATTTACCAGTGATATCACTACTGTAGTAGTCCTGTATTTATGACTAGGGTAGGGTTACTAATTTGCCAGGGTAGGGTTACTAATTTACCAGTGATATTACTACTGTAGTAGTCCTGTGTTTATGACAAGGGTAGGGTTACTAATTTACCAGTGATATTAATACTACTGTAGTAGTCCTGTGTTTATGACAAGGGTAGGGTTACTAATTTACCAGTGATATTGCTACTGTAGTAGTCCTGTGTTTATGACAAGGGTAGGGTTACTAATTTACCAGTCATATTACTACTGTAGTAGTCCTGTGTTTATGACTAGGGTAGGGTTACTAATTTACTAGTGATATCACTACTGTAGTAGTCCTGTATTTATGACTAGGGTAGGGTTACTAATTTACCAGTGATATCACTACTATAGTAGTCCTGTGTTTATGACAAGGGTAGGGTTACTAATTTACCAGTGATATCACTACTATAGGAGTCCTGTGTTTATGACTAGGGTAGGGTTACTAATTTACCAGTGATATCACTACTGTAGTAGTCCTGTATTTATGACTAGGGTAGGGTTACTAATTTACCAGTGATATCACTACTGTAGTAGTCCTGTGTTTATGACAAGGGTAGGGTTACTAATTTACCAGTGATATCACTACTGTAGTAGTCCTGTATTTATGACTAGGGTAGGGTTATTAATTTACCAGTGATATCACTACTATAGTAGTCCTGTATTTATGACTAGGGTAGGGTTACTAATTTACCAGAGTAGGGTTACTAATTTACCAGTGATATTACTACTGTAGTAGTCCTGTGTTTATGACAAGGGTAGGGTTACTATTTTACCAGTGATATTACTACTGTAGTAGTCCTGTGTTTATGACAAGGGTAGGGTTACTAATTTACCAGTGATATTACTACTGTAGTAGTCCTGTGTTTATGACAAGGGTAGGGTTACTATTTTACCAGTGATATTACTACTGTAGTAGTCCTGTGTTTATGACAAGGGTAGGGTTACTAATTTACCAGTGATATTACTACTGTAGTAGTCCTGTGTTTATGACAAGGGTAGGGTTACTAATTTACCAGTCATATTACTACTATAGTAGTCCTGTGTTTATGACTAGGGTAGGGTTACTAATTTACCAGTGATATCACTACTGTCGTAGTCCTGTGTTTATGACTAGGGTAGGGTTACTAATTTACCAGTGATATCACTACTGTAGTAGTCCTGTATTTATGACTAGGGTAGGGTTACTAATTTACCAGTGATATCACTACTGTAGTAGTCCTGTGTTTATGACTAGGGTAGGGTTACTAATTTACCAGTGATATCACTACTGTAGTAGTCCTGTATTTATGACTAGGGTAGGGTTACTAATTTACCAGTGATATCACTACTATAGTAGTCCTGTGTTTATGACAAGGGTAGGGTTACTAATTTACCAGTGATATTACTACTGTAGTAGTTCTGTGTTCATGACTAGGGTAGGATTACTAATTTACCAGTGATATCACTACTATAGAAGTCCTGTGTTTATGACTAGGGTAGGGTTACTAATTTACCAGTGATATCACTACTATATTAGTCCTGTATTTATGACTAGGGTAGGATTACTAATTTACCAGTGATATCACTACTATATTAGTCCTGTATTTATGACTAGGGTAGGATTACTAATTTACCAGTGATATCACTAATGTAGTAGTCCTGTATTTATGACTAGGGTAGGGTTACTAATTTACCAGTGATATTACTACTGTAGTAGTCCTGTATTGATGACTAGGGTAGGGTTACTAATTTACCAGTCATATTACTTTTATAGTAGTCCTGTGTTTATGACTAGGGTAGGGTTACTAATTTACCAGTCATATTACTACTATATGTTGTAAATGTTTGTAAACAAGTATGTGTTTAGTTGTGACCTGAATGTTTCAATTGATACAGCTCTCCTAATAAGTGTGAATTGGGAGAGAGTTCCTTAACTTAATTAGGACCGGCAAAGGAGAAAGCGCTATCTCCGTATGTAGTAGTTGCAACATGCGGGATGGTAAGTGTAAACTGAGTGCTGGAACGAAAAGCATGCATTGGCTTGTGTACGGGTAACAGTTCAGTGACGTTGGATGGTGATACATGTAGTTTGTTGATGAGCAAGATTGTGTACACAATGTGTACAGGTAACCAATGAAGACAGTCACAATGTTACTGTGTCTATGGTGTATTATCTATAGAATACTATATTTACCCTTGGTCTGTTACTGTGTCTATAGTGTATTGTCTATAGAATACTGTATTTACTTTTGGTCTGTTATTGTGTCTATAGTGTATTGTCTATAGAATACTGTATTTACTTTTGGTCTGTTACTGTGTCTATAGTGTATTGTCTATAGAATACTATATTTACCTTTGGTCTGTTACTGTGTCTATGGTGTATTGTCTATAGAATTCTATATTTACCCTTGGTCTGTTACTGTGTCTATGGTGTATTGTCTATAGAATACTATATTTACCTTTGGAATGTTACTGTGTCTATGGTGTATTGTGTATAGATTACTATATTTACCTTTGGTCTATTACTGTGTCTATGGTGTATTGTGTATAGAATACTATATTTACCTTTGGTCTATTACTGTGTCTATGGTGTATTGTCTACACCGGTAGAATACTATATTTACCCTTGGTCTATTACTGTGTCTATGGTGTATTGTCTATAGAATACTATTTTTACCCTTAGTCTGTTACCTTGCCTATGGTGTATTGTCTATAGAATACTATATTTACCCTTGGTCTATTACTGTGTCTATGGTGTATTGTCTATAGTATACTATATTTACCTTTGGTCTGTTACTGTGTCTATGGTGTATTAATTATCTATAGAATACTATATTTACCCTTGGTCTATTACTGTGTCTATGGTGTATTGTCTATAGTATACTATATTTACCTTTGGTCTGTTACTGTGTCTATGGTGTATTAATTATCTATAGAATACTATATTTACCCTTGGTCTGTTACTGTGTCTATGGTTTAACTCTAGTAGCTTGAATGTATAGTGAAACTCTAGTAGCTTTCATTGTTATGGTTGGAACCCAATGAATGTATGGTGAAACTCTAGTAGCTTTCATTGTTATGGTTGGAACCCAATGAATGTATGGTGAAACTCTAGTAGCTTTCATTGTTATGGTTGGAAAAGAATGAATGTATGGTGAAACTCTAGTAGCTTTCATTGTTATGGTTGGAACCCAATGAATGTATAGTGAAACTCTAGTACTAGTAGCTTTCATTGTTATGGTTGGAACCCAATGAATGTATGGTGAAACTCTAGTAGCTTTCATTGTTATGGTTGGAACCCAATGAATGTATGGTGAAACTCTAGTAGCTTTCATTGTTATGGTTGGAACAGAATGAATGTATGGTGAAACTCTAGTAGCTTTCATTGTTATGGTTGGAACACAATGAATGTGTGGTGAAACTCTAGTAGCTTTCATTGTTATGGTTGGAACCCAATGAATGTATGGTGAAACTCTAGTAGCTTTCATTGTTATGGTTGGAACCCAATGAATGTATAGTGAAACTCTAGTAGCTTTCATTGTTATGGTTGGAACCCATACAGTGCAAATATGGGGAAACTCTGACTGATTTCACCTCAATGTTACCCCTTCAACAAAACATTCAGTCAAATATTGAGATATAAGAGACCTGACAAATAAGATTTGAATTTGAATTAAAATATATATTTTGTATTTTAAGTACAGTCACTCTAAGTCTCACTTCTACCTTGTAAAATTTAGATTATTATTTTTAATAGTGGTCGTTATCAATATCTATGTTACTTAATAAATTATTTGTATAAAGTTTGATGTATCTCTTAAATTTAAAGTTCATTCATTCTGAGTCTCACTTCTGACTTGTAAAATTTAGATTATTATTATTATCAATGGTGGTTAAGAATATCTACTTAATAAATTGTTTGTATAAAGTTTGATGTAATTCTCTTAAATTTAAAGTACAATCACTCTAACTTCTAAGTCTCACTTCTAACTTGTAAAAGTCACAATTTATTATATCCAGTGGAGGATAGTAATGTCCATTCAGTCAATGCATAGAGCAATATTGATATGCAATAAATGTTGATGTCAAAATCTTATTGTACTTGTCCACTCTATCTGAAACAGAAGAGAAATGAAAAGTTTGAAAAATAAGTCATGAAGTAGGCATCAAAAGTTTGAAAAATAAGTTACGAAGTAGGTATCAAAAGTTTGAAAAATAAGTTATGAAGTAGGTATCAAAAGTTTGAAAAATAAGTTATGAAGTAGGCAGACATGATGTTGTAACATAGTCAATGGAAAGTAATAATAAAATGATCATCAAATAATTGAAGGGTGAAATGATATAGTGAAATGAACACACCTTCCTTAAAATCATTGAATATATCAAGTAATAATTGTAATATTTTTTCTGTTTGTATTTGTCTGTTATGTAAAAATTAAGCTGTCTTGTATGTTTTTGTTCTTCTCTAGACCATGCATCCGTAATAAAGTTTAAATAATAATATTAATAATAACAAATGATAATAATTTGTAGTTATCCAAATCTCCCTGTAGTTTCTCAGTTCAAATATCAACACTATAGAAATAAGCAATATTTTTGATGTCTCCAAATCTCCCTATAGTTTCTCAGTTCAAATCTCAACACTATAGAAATAACTAATACTTTTGATGTCTTCAAATCTCCCTGTAGTTTCTCAGTTCAAATATCAACACTATAGAAATAACTAATACTTTTGATGTCTTCAAATCTCCCTGTAGTTTCTCAGTTCAAATATCAACACTCTAGAAATAAGTAATATTTTTGATGTCTCCAAATCTCCCTGTAGTTTCTCAATTCAAATATCAACACTCTAGAAATAAGTAATATTTTTGATGTCTCCAAATCTCCCTGTAGTTTCTCATTTCAAATCTCAACACTATAGAAATAAGTAATACTTTTGATGTCTTCAAATCTCCCTGTAGTTTCTCAGTTCTAATCTCAACACTATAGAAATAAGTAATATTTTTGATGTCTCCAAATCTCCCTGTAGTTTCTCAATTCAAATCTCAACACTATAGAAATAAGTAATACTTTTGATGTCTTCAAATCTCCCTGTAGTTTCTCAGTTCAAATCTCAACACTATAGAAATAAGTAATACTTTTGATTTCTCCAAATCTCCCTTCAGTTTCTCAGTTCAAATATCAACACTATAGAAATAAGTAATACTTTTGATGTCTTCAAATCTCCCTGTAGTTTCTCAGTTCAAATCTCAACGCTATAGAAATAAGTAATACTTTTGATTTCTTCAAATCTCCCTGTAGTTTCTCAGTTCCAATCTTTCTCAATACTTATGAAATAGGTGAAGATAGAATTTAGTTTTTAAATCCCCATGTAGTTGGATTTATTGAAGTATTCCTTTCTTAAAGCCATAACTTAAAACACATTCAATATTATATTGTAAATTGAAAGTCAACTTACATATTAATGATCTCTTTGAATAAAAAAAGAAAAAGAAGCTAAATGTCATTGTTGACATGTGATGACATATTTTTAATAGTTAAATGATCTGTGAATAGAATTGTCAAGACTTTCCTAGTCAGTTCATAGTCAATATCCTTGTGTGTAATAAAGGCCTGACAGTGCATAGCATTTTTATACATGTACCAAGTGAATAATCACCCAAGAAGTTTCTAAAACACACTCATCTTGTGAGTAGAATATGGCTGAGTTATACACCCTATATCCATCAAGTATGTAGAATACTTACCTTGGCTTTGTGAGTAGAATATGGCTGAGTTATACACCCTATATCCATCAAGTATGTAGAATACTCACCTTGGCTTTGTGAGTAGAATATGTCTGAGTTATACACCCTATATCCATCAAATATGTAGAATACTCACCTTGGGATTGTGAGTAGAATATGGCTGAGTTATACAATATCCTATATCCATCAAGTATGTAGAATACTCACCTTGGGATTGTGAGTAGAAGATGGCTGATAGTTATACGTCATCCTATATCTATCAAGTATGTAGAACACTCACCTTGGCTTTGTGAGTAGAATATGGCTGGGTTATACACCCTATATCCATCAAGTATGTAGAACACTCACCTTGGCTTTGTGAGTACAATATGGTTGAGTTTAAATACACCCTATATCCATCAAGTATGTAGAACACTCACCTTAATGGCTTTGTGAGTAGAATATGGCTGAGTTATACACCAGGTATATCCATCAAGTATGTAGAACACTCACCTAAGGGCTTTGTGAGTAGAATATGGCTGAGTTATACACCCTAGTACATGTAGTATATCCATCAAGTATGTAGAATACTCACCTTGGATTTGTGAGTAGACCATGGCTGAGTTATACACCCTATCTGACTATCAAGTATGTAGAACACTCACCTTGGCTTTGTGAGCGGACCATTGGCTGTCGAGTTATACACGCTATTATATCCATCAAGTATGTAGAATACTCACCTTGGGATTGTGAGTAGAATATGGCTGAGTTATACATCTTATATCCATCAAGTATGTAGAATACTCACCTTGGGATTGTGAGTAGAAGATGGCTGAGTTATACGTCGCTATATCTATCAAGTATGTAGAACACTCACCTTGGCTTTGTGAGTAGAATATGGCTGGGTTATATACCCTATATCCATCAAGTATGTAGAATACTCACCTTGGGATTGTGAGTAGAATATGGCTGAGTTATACACCCTATATCCATCAAGTATGTAGAACACTCACCTTGGCTTTGTGAGTAGAATAATTGGCTGAGTTATACACCCTATATCCATCAAGTATGTAGAATACTCACCTTGGCTTTGTGAGTAGAATATGGCTGAGTTATACACCCTATATCCATCAAGTATGTAGAACACTCACCTTGGCTTTGTGAGTAGAATATGGCTGAGTTTAAATACACCCTATATCCATCAAGTATGTAGAACACTCACCTTGGCTTTGTGAGTAGAATATGGCTGAGTTATACACCAGGTATATCCATCAAGTATGTAGAACACTCACCTTGGCTTTGTGAGTAGAATATGGCTGAGTTATACACCCTAGTAGTATATCCATCAAGTATGTAGAATACTCACCTTGGATTTGTGAGTGGACCATGGCTGAGTTATACACCTTATCTGACTATCAAGTATGTAGAACACTCACCTTGGCTTTGTGAGCGGACCATTGGCTGTCAAGTTATACACGCTATTATATCCATCAAGTATGTAGAATACTCACCTTGGGATTGTGAGTAGAATATGGCTGGGTTATACACCCTATATCCATCAAGTATGTAGAATACTCACCTTGGGATTGTGTAGGTCCTGTCTAATCTGGATTTGAACCCATGACTTCTCAACTTGTAGCCTTGAGTTTTAACTACTTTGACATAGAGATTTGGTTTAGTTGTTTTTTTAACCATAGGACACATCTTCTGTTTTTACTTTTCCGTCATTTGTTTCTTTTTCAATCTTGTTGACAGTTACGTTTCATCTCCCAATTAAGTTCCACCTTGATGTTTCCACTTATATCTGGTAAATAAAAATCAGAATGATTGCAACACTTCAAAGGTCTGGAAATGGAACAATAGAAAGTTTGATGTCCACAATAACAGTGATTAATGGTACTTACAGAATCCTAAACACCCCCTCCCCCCTCCCCCCTAATATACATAATGTAGTTCATGATGCAATAAACCAGCTTGAATAATACAACCAACCATAATACCTCCCCTTCTATGTTTACCATGGCAACATTTAATATATTCTGTATTTAAATCTGAAGTAGTAATAGTAAATATTATGTAAATATTAATTTCATGGTAGTGATGTGATGACAACAATAATTCTTTGAGAGAAGAAGACATGAAATCTTTACTTCTGAATCAGAATTTCATATTGTAATATTGCTATGGAAACAGCAACCAACAAAGAAAGTCTTATATATTTCCCATCAGTCCTTCAATTTGCCAAAATAAAGTGACTACTTCTAACTAGTTGATCAAATGGAGTGAAAATACAACAAAATAAATTTAAACTCTTACTAATCACATATACAAATCTCTGAAATGGACTGTAATATTGCCAACCTATATATCTGACCTAATTCACATGAAACCAACTCCAAGGACACTTAAATCATGTATCAAATGATTACTACATTCACCCAAGTACTAGCTAGTGTCATATGGTGGGTGGGCATTAATTCTCATATACTGTACCCCATGTGTATGAATATCATGCTGTCATTAGAAATACAACAGAAACCAGCTAACACCTTCAAATAGAAGTTACACACATACTTATTCTCAAGAGCATTTGAACTGTACAGCTCCTCTGAATTCTATATTGTAGGGGAAACAAGTACTTTAAAAATCACTGATTGATTGATTGATTGATTGATTGGTTGGTTGGGTGGTTGGTTGGTTGGTAAAAGATAAATGTACATATTCTACAGATGTATTTTTGCAATACAATTTACAAAGTCATATTTTCATGCAACATTTAATTACATCCTGAAATATTGATAATTTATAGAAATGTGTTACCATGGTTACAAAATAAGTTGTATTTCCAGCACAGATATAAAGTGATAATATTTATAAAATGTCATCCTCTTTAAAAACTAAATGTTAACTTTCTAATTTGCATAAAAAAATAATTAACATGTATAACACCAACAGTGATAATGATGATGATTTAGTATATGGTTGCTATGGTAACAAATAATTTCAGAGTAAATGCCTAAAATTAAAACACATAATAATATAGAAGTAAAAACTAAAACTATTAAATGTACACAACTTGCAATAAAAACAAGATTTAGTGTAATAATTAACACAAAATGAATTTTTCCTGTTACCATGGAAATAGGAATTTGAATAACAAACTTTTAAGTGTTTCCATGGTAACTGAAAAGACAAATTACAAATTGACACAATAAAGAAAAAACATCCATTTACCTAAAGTGTATCTAAAAGGGAGAAGAAAAACAAGTTTATACCATTCCTGTAGAAAGTGTTTCCATGGCAACAAATGCTCCCATTTTTCAGTAGTCATTTAAAGTCAGGTCATGAAATATTGAGATAAAGATACTCATTAATTGCAGAGAAAGGAAATAAAGGGTAAACACAGGTTGAAATAATTTTTAAATTTGATGTGCAGTTGTTGCCATAGTAACAAGTAATTTTTATTATAAATAATACATATTAAAAGTGGATACAGACTTCCAATTTTCAACGTAACAAAAGTTCATGATTGAATTTTTATTTTTTTCGTTTCCACAAAATCCACATATGACAGGAATGGTATTTGTAATTATATGTAATATGGCAATTTTATGGTTGCTATGGCAACACCTTTTTCAATAACTTGAGAGTAATCTGACAATAAAAAATCATATAATGGTAAATCTATTAAAATGTAAATAATAATTATAACCATACAGTATATGCTTAGTAAAATTATTAATACAATTATTTAAATTACTCAACAATACAAAATGGTTTTAATGTTACCATGGAAATATAGGTCTTTGGAAACAATTTGTTCTATAGATTTTCATAAAACAAAAAAATAAGTCATTTCTATAATTCATTTTTGAAAAAAAAATTAATCTAACATAAACCCATCCAAAAATACGGGGGAAAAATTAATTTTGTACCATTTCTTGGGAATACGTTTCCATGGCAACAAGAAGCACCCATTTTATAACCTCTATGTAATAAAATTACTGAAATGCTGAAATTTATTAATAATTGAGGTAGGGTACAACTCTTTAGTAGACATACAGGCCATTATGGAAGTATTTATATTTTTACTTTAAATGGTTGCCATAGCAACAAGTAATTTTGAATACAAATAATGTAAATATGCAATTAACAACATACATACAAGTAACCATGGGGATACAATTTTATATTTGAAATTATTTTTCTAATCTAAAAAAGTGAATAATTTCAGAAAGTTGTATTGTTGTCTTACCTTGATTTAACCTTTGACCTCTTCATAGGTACTGACTGGTCAGTGAAAAGAATTGGCCGGAGTGGTGAAGGTCCTGCAGAGTTCAACGATCCCTGTGGTATGGCCATGACTCCAACTGATTTACTACTGGTCTGTGACTGTTTGAATCAACGAATTCAGATTTTAAACAAAGAATTTCAATGTCTTGATTGTATTACATTTACAGATGAATTTCCACAACCCTTCAAACCATGGGACATAGCAGTATCCCATGACAACCAATATTTCATATATGATATCAGTAATAAACAAATTATTGTGACAAATCAAAATAAGAAAATAATCAGAATTATTTGTCAAAATGAAGATCTACGGGGTATAACTGTCATGGGTAACTTTGTATTAGCTACTGACAACAGTGGACATAGACTGATTAAGTTCACAACAATGGGAGACAAGGTTACAGAGGTTAAAGGTCAAGTTCAGAGTAAAGGTCAGTTTAGTCACCCTCGGTCAGTGGCTGTAACAAGTGACCAGAAGGTTGTTATGTCACATAACAAAGGGATAAATTTTTATGATTCAAATCTAAAGTTTATATCTTCATATGATCACAGCTTTAATGCAGCTGGACTGTGTGTTGATAAAAGAAATAATATTTATATTTGTGATTATGACAATGATAGAGTTGTTATGGTAACAGAGAATAGAGAGTTTGTAGTTGTACACTCTGACATAGTGTATCCTTACTTCATAGAAATCAGTGACGAAAAGACAACCAAGATTTTTATTACACAGAGATTCTATGGCTATGACTACATCACAGTGTTAACCTTGTAAACATACAACCATCAACCCACCATATTTTGACACAATTTCACATTTTTTTCTAATTTTGACAATTTATTTTCCATAACCATGCACCTATATGGCAGTCGCTATGTATTTTAGACAACATTAAACCAAAATTGAGATAAAATTCAGAAATTTATTGTCAAAATTTTGACAATATTTGTGAAATTGTCCCTTGTAACTGATTGTTATGAACAATTACAACTCTGTGATGACAATTTACCCACCAGAAAATGACATTTGTGTGTGTGAAATAATTATGAAATCTTACCTGTACATTCTGTAATTTATGTAGAATTATCCCATGTAAATATTTGATGTAAATTTAGTGATTAAATATTTTTAACAATTTAAAATCAAAATTCATATCCAAATTACAATGTCAACACAATGCCGCCATGTTATCAAATGACAACTCTACGCCACACTTGACTTAGAGGGCGCTGTTTGAGTTTGAGCTAATATGTGATGCGGTTGAAAGAATCCGCTTTGAAGAAAGTAGTGCAAACTAATACCATCTGATTGTGATGTGTCATTTAATATTACTGCATTTATTTTATGGAGAGAGGGATTATTTATTTTTTATAGATGTACTGCTTTGTAAACTTGGAGTTTTGTAAGGACGTTCACGTCTGCGATGTACGGAATAATTGTTTCTATTTTGAACTATTGGTGGCGCTATAACGATTTTGCTGTAAATAGAGTTAAAGCGTCCTTGAAACAATCTACTCTGACAAGTAACAAAATTGATTATAATTACTTGAAATGTGATTTACGTAGAATCTTTTGTAAAGTTTTTAAGACTTTTATGATAAAAAGAAGAGAATGTAAAAACAGTTTCATATTTATTCAAGTCAAAAACTAGGTATATATTGAGACCTATTTTAGTGTGTGATTTACATGTTATCTTTTATTACAAACTGTATTTAAACTGTTAATATTTTCATCCCTTTTCATTTTTACGTACAACAGGAATTGATTTATTTTGGTTATGTTTTATGTATAATGTAAATTTAAAGCAACATCTTCTGATTTATAACTATTGTCAGCAAATAAAAAGAAATATGTAATTAATATCTTAATTTTTATATAATTATCACAATAAAATATTTTATGATAAAAAAAAATAATTCTTTGTTGTGTGTGTGTATGTATGTATGTATGTATGTATGTATGTATGTATGTATGTATGTATGTATGTATGTATGTGAAAATATTTTTGTATGTGTGCGGTGCATGCGTGTATCCCTGTGCCAATGACCGTGGTTTTTGTGATCCATTTTATCAGTCAAACCAAACTATCTCAATTCCAAGTCTGTAAACAAGGCCCACATTGAGCAACATGATGACGTCAAAAGTTGGCATTATTACTAAATCCAAATGTTAATTTCACCAGAGAACAAATCCACAAAGAAAGGGAGTAGCTGATCGAACGCATAATATACAAATATTGTGTGTGTGTTTGGGGAAGGGGGGGGGGGGGGGTTGGGGTTGGCGCAAAACTTACCACAGTAATATAGCCTAGACTTGCGAAATGTCGTTGTTGGCGCTATTATCGTTTGTAACAAATGTATTCAACGAAACATTCTGTCTATAACAACCTGACAAATCCATTCCTTGTGATTAGATATTTGCACAGTGTCTATAATCTGTGTTTTGTACTGATCAGTTTTGACACACTTTGACAAGCTTTAGAATGTTAACATTATGTACAGTGTATGTGTTTGGACTGTAGACCAGAGACGTGCACGTGGGAGTGGGGAGGGGGTGGATTTTTCTATTGGGCTGACAAAAAGTCACTGACCCCCCTCCCTTGTAAAACCAAAAAGGGCTGATCCCTTTTTCTAAAACATAATGCTACACTCCCCCCCCCCCATCTATAAATTGACTATAACATTGGTATAGTGGCATTACTATTGCAGTTAGTAAAGTCACTTTTTCTATGTTAGAGAACTTAGGTCCTCATACCTACTGTGTCGACAACTCAGTGTTGTGTTGTTGTGTCAGGTGTCTGATACATGACTGGTGCCCTCAACGATGACCAAGGACTGCTACAAAAAAGCTAAGTTCGTCTTGACTTAGACCCTCCTGGTCTTGACTACGTCCAATTGTCATAAAGACAAAAGATTTGTACAGTTTGGCCACAAGGAGTGCTGTTCCAAAGCAGCTGGTTTGCCCCAGTCTATCTACTCTGTTTGTCATAAAGACAAAAGATTTGTACAGTTTGGCCACTAGGAGTGCTGTTCAGAAGCAGCTAGATTGCCCCTCCATATACAGGCTAATGTCAGAAAGACGAAAGATCTCGCCGTTTGGCCACTAGGAGTGCTATTACGAAGCAACTTTTTAACAGAAAGTGAGGGCTATGACAATCTAATATTCAAATCAGCATTTACCAGTACCTGTCATTCTCAACCAGCTAGTCCAAACAGTTTTGTTTCTCTTGTCAGATTCTCTCATTTTAGGAATTAACAAAAGTTTATTAGATTTACAGTTTGCTGACTGCATTGTGTAGTGAATTGTAATGTGATTGTCAGTTCGAAAAGTTCAACCTTGACCTTTTTCCTCAGCTTAGGTGTCACTCACATTTTCCAAACTCTTAGGTGGTCTTTTATCGTACACCGTTAGAAATTGGTTCTTAATGTGCTATGTACTCATATATAAAATAAGAGAATTGACTATCATGGATATGTGACACCCGCCTCCCCCTCTCCAAGTGACTAAGGGACGATCACTCAATGTAGTACAAGTTCAATAAACGAACATGATTTGTTTAGGATAAAAACCCTTCCTCTCCCCTAATAAAAGAACGATCGCAAGTGCAACATCACATGTTTATATATTATGTACACCATGATGAAAACTGTAGCGGTCAAACCACTACAATCAGTGTAATATAAAAACATGATAGTAAACATGAAGTTTCAACTTATAATTATGAACCTGTTTACTATCGAGAGATGTTGGTAAACATATCAAAATACTACCGTAAACCCAGCACTGTATCTCATATTAGAAGTAATTTTTTTATCAACTTATCAACATCTCAGTAGTAAATATAGAACCTGTTATCAGTAAAGGCATGAAAGTTTTCAAAATTTGGTTAGAAGTGTGAAAGTGAAATTCAGCAATCGCATTGATGCCAGACATACCTCCACCCCTAAAGAAACAAAGTTTACTTATTTAGATTGTGTGACACTGTGTGATTGTCCTTAACAAGAACAGGTAGTCATAGCAACCTACACCCACACTCAAAATACACTAGTTTTGTTATCTTCGTATTTGGAAATACCTCCTGTTCAGAATGTGTTTGTTTGAAATCAAGAATGTTAGTGTTTCTCCCTATTGTTTGTTTGTGATTGGTTGATGGCAATGGTCCGTCACTTCAAACCATGTAGCTTAACACATACTTCAAGTGGGACTTGACGTCTCCAGTGGGACTTGACGTCTCCAGTAAGTATAGACCCAAAATAAATATAAATATTACAATAAAGTGACCCTAAAAGAGCAAACGAAACACTGGTTGCAGCTCTACTCCACAGTGTCGGCACTGTCTGGTTGTGTTGTTGCCATGGAGATATTCATTAGACAAAATTAACCTCAATAGAGGCTATCCATGGCTTTGAAACTCTCCTGGGTGAAGAAATCTTGAGATTGGAAGTCACACATAGCATCTAGACTAAGAGCCCTTTTTATGTATTGTTTGTTTCATAGTAAGTATGGGTCGGTCAGTATAAACAAAAGTAAAAAAATAACATCTTCATGTTTCTCTGCCTCTCCTTTTCCTCCTCTCTATCTTCTTTTTATTGAATTCCTGGTATAAAACCCTTTCCCAGCTTCTCTACACAATTGTCATGTTCTCAGCCAAACTTTAAATAATTTTTTAAGTTTATCACTGCTGCCCTGACCGTAGATGACATTGACAGTCCAGACAATTGCTTATTTTTGTCATAGAGGGCGCTGTTCCACAAAGTATTAGAGGCAGGCAAAAATGGAAAAAAAATTATTTTTATGTCTGAGCTGAAAATTTGGGTCGGTTGGATAATGAGAAACAGAAAAAATAGGGTCATCCTTATCCTGGTATACACAATAATATACTTCATTAACACACAAACAACAATAAATAACAACAAATAACAACAAATAACAAATGAAGAGTTCAAATACTTTATTAATAAAACCAAACTTTGCAAATATATACACAATATCATAAAAAATGATTCCTCAAAACCTGGAAACATGAAAAAGTACCACAGGGGGAAAGAATACAATTCTATAGTTATATTTCTTTTTCATTTCATAAACATTGCTTTTAGTGTCAAATTATTGGATGAGCTGTTTTACTTTCAATTTCAACTAAAGTAGTTTTTCTTCCCCTCACTCCTTAGTTTCAATACAAGAATAATTTTATTGTACAAGTAGTCGACTGCTCTACATTCTTGTCCAAGATAAAATAATGATCAGCTGAAATATATCTGAATGACAAAGTGAGGCTTTGAACTTTGACACAGCATCATGGCACCACTTTGAACTTTGACCTGTTGGTATAAATAAACATGATTTCATTTTGTGAGTTAGTTGACATGCTTACCTTATTTTGTCTTTACTTAGATGTCTTGTGTGTTTCACCCAGTACCTGAGCACCTAACCTGTGAATCAGTAGCATTCTCACAAGTTAGGGTCTCAGGGAACAGGTAAAGCACTGAAGGATCCTGGGATATCCTGAGAGACACTGGTAAATGGGGTCAAAGGTTAAATCCAAGATGGCGACAACTGTACCAAAACAGTAAAGGTGAGTGTTGTGTAGTGGGAAAACTTTAATTGTCTGACAGAATATAACTTAGATCAAGAAGTGAGTTTTTAAATTACTCTAGGATAAGAATATTTTCAGACTGTTTCAATGAATGAGGCAACCTTTTGTTACAAAACTTGACAGGAAGTGATCTGTTTGTCACTTTTGTGTTCTTTTAAGTTTTAGCCAACAATTCTAAAATGATTCAGTGAGTGTAGACTAGTAATAATATAACTCTGCCATGTATGGACTGTTTTACTAGATTTGAAGAAATATCTTTAAGTTATTAAGTTATTATCTTTATTTAAGTTTATTCTCTTGTATTGGATTTCAAAAATTATTGACAAAAACTTGGCAATGCAATGCTATTTACTAGTCTAAGGGATAATACCTATCTCAAACCCAAGGTTAAACGTTTTGTATCCTGGGGTGCGTTTGATTATGTGTCCCCAGGGAGCCTCAGACCAGAGTAACTGACATCACTTGGGCACCTCGGGTCGTGTGAAAATCGAACATATTTTATTGCATTTGGGGTACCCCTGGGAGCCTATAATTAAATCAGTGATTCATGATAAATTTGGTACATCTTTCTAAAATATTTTAGACAATTTGAAGTGAAAAATTATTTCCTCACTAAATGTGGAAAGATATCCTCAAAATACGGTATAATTCTTACGGAACTGATAACAATAACCAATCATATGTCGTCCCCATCTTGGGTCAAGTCAGGTCAGGTCAATCCCCAAGCTGTCCCTGCTCCATGAGGACGGTCGACTTGGGACACCCCGAGTTTGACGTCATGTAATAATCGAACGTAACTTGGGGCAACTTTAGGTGCTTAGAGGCACCCTGGGTTGCATAATCGAAAGCACCCATTGCTTCATGTTAGTGCACCCTCTAGTGGCAGGTCCTGGTGTTAGTGTGCCATCTTTTGTACTGTATTCAGAAGACTTACTGTCACTGCACTGACCTACCACACTATCATAGCAGGAAGTGTCACAACTTAGCTGATCTATTGTGTTTATTATTAAGTGAACCCAATCCCCTTGTTAGTTATTTAGCAAGTCCATTTTTAGATTCTTGAAATAAGAATTCAAGAAACACTGAATTTTCACATCCTTATTTTCTGTGAAAAAATTAGACATCAGTGACAAGGCACAAACCTATCCTACACATTACTATGACAACTATCACTATGACAACAAATATGTAAATTAGTCAATTAATCAATGTGTGACTGCTTGTCGAGTACATTTGTTTGACATTTAGACAAAATATCAAACTATATTAAAATGAAAAAAAAACAAACATATATTTACTTGATATTTATTTCCAATGGCAATCATCTCCTTCTACCACAGGTTTTTGTTCAATATTTGTAATTAAAAACACCCTACATGGACACATTGTTGTATTGACCTAGTGTGACAATACACTATTACAACATCACAGAATTCCATCATTTATGGTGCTACAGAGAGAAAACATTTACTTTTGAGGAATGGACAGAGAAACATCAGTTCTTTGATTTTTGTCTAAAATTGAAATGTGGTGTGTGAAACAATTACTGATATAGCCGAATTTTGTAGTCTCACAAATTAGGCGGGAAAGTGAAATGACACACAATTCACAGAATTGACAGTGTGATCAAATGTGAATTTTTTTATCAGAATTACTTCTTTCACTTTAGTCTAAAATTAAAATGTGGTGTGCGAAAAAATTACTGAAAATCTGAAACTCTCTACATGTGATTTTAGTGGAAATGTGATAGACAGATGAAAATGACTAAAAAAGATATATTTACCAATATGACTTCATAATACATCAACTGACAGTGTTATCACCTACAGGTAACCATACATGACCATCAAACTCCACAAGGAACTAAATCAGCGATAAAAACCCGACAAAAAATGCTGATCTGTGTAAGGTACTGAAAACATAGTGATGTCTAGCCAGACAAAATGTCTACTGTCTACAACCAAACTAATTGTCTACCACCTACACATGTACTAAACTCTATTTGGTAAATTTTCCATTTCTAATACTCACCTACACGTGCCAAGCTACCCACACAACTACACTAAAAAAAGACAACAGCTGATTGGCCCATAGAAGATTGATTATTCCATTATAATGATGGTCAACCAATCAGCATACAGCTACCATATACAGTGTATAAAACAGTCAATAAATTCATTCAGTTTTTAAATAATTTAGGTGTGGCATATTTCTCATGTAAATACCCACTAAAGATGTGATGCTACTGCATTGGAAATATTGAATGGATTCAGTTGTGAAACTAACAAGAAGGATGGTACAAACAACTTGCCTTGACAGATTACCCCTTTAGGAACTGACAAATGTGACCTTTAACCTTTTTAAATAGCAGACTACACATTAACAAAAATATAAGTAATTCATTATTATGAAACGTATAAATTTAGACAAATTTTGTGAGTAAAATTAAGGAAGAATTGTTATAATCTTGACAAATCTACAAAGGAAATGAACTACATGCTAACAATTTATAGATTTAACAAAACAAATATTACTCAAATTTAATTTGGCGGGAAAGTGTCTGTTACACTCTACAATTGACACAGAACCTAAAGAGTGGCTATTATTAATATCATACACTACATATTTCCTTTTAAGGAATTTTTTTTTCAAATTTTGAAATTCATCAGATTTCCTTTATCAAGTTCTATGTGATATGTGTCTTAATGAAAATGAATTTTGTTATTTATAGTACAATATTCACCCTCAAAATGCAATAACCACTTTCTAAACCTGTGTAGTAATGAGTAATACTTACACTTTCAAGTGCTGAGTAATTTATCAGTGATTTTACTCCTTTTACTTGCCCACACATACTGCATGTAGTGATCGAGGTGTTAGTGTCTACAGTGTCAGTCCAGTATTTAGAACTGAGCTAGCCGATTGTTAACATAGGACTGCTGCAGGCATTAATTAACCCTACTACTACCAGTTGCTAACACATACTGGTGAGGTGTTTGAGTGCCAGCCCAGAGTTAGCACTGAGCTAGTCTGGTGTTAACATAGGACTGGTGTAGACATTAACCCTTCCAGTTACTAACACATACTGGTGAGGCGTTAGTGCCAGCCTGGTGTTAGTAGTAGTACTGAGCTACCCTGGTGCAGGCATTAACCCTACCAGTTGCTAACATACCTGCGAGATGTCAGTGTGAGCTCAGTTTTAGCCCGGTGTTAACATAGGGCTGATACAGACATTAACCCTTCAAGTTCAAGTGAAGTGAAGTGATGTGTTTGTAACTGAGCTAGCTAGGTTTATAGTCATACAAGCAAAGTCATTCTTGAACTGTTCACTTTAAAAGCCAAACCACCTTTCATTCCCAATAACAACAAATAAAACAAAAACAATCTTCAGCAACAAAATATTGAAATATACATGTACATCAGGTGATATAAATCAGAGTAAATAAAATAGGCAATCTGGTTTTTCAAAAATGGATGCCACAATACAAAACCACATTATCAAATGATTAATTTCTAGAGAGATATTTAGGACAGCTGAGTAGATAATTTACTAGTAAATATTGGTTGATACGATCACAAATCAATTATTTCTATAAAATAGAGAAAAGTGATAAAGGAAAGTACACGACAATGTACAATAAATTATAGCAATGCTGTATTACAGGTTTTTATTTTAAATAGAATTCTGAATACTGGGAAATAAATCTAAGCCTATTGTTCTTGTAGGCGGAAAAATGTATAAACTCTAGCTGTGATCAACACAATTCCCTGTCGTACTAAAATTAGGCCTAAAAAAATAATTGTTTGGTTACCTGACCCCACCAAGTTTTTCACTGCCAACCCCTAAACCTTTTTGTACGTATTCGAGGAAGTGTTTTCAAAATTGCTAAAACTGTGAAGTCTCACGAGAAATAGTGGATGCGGAAACTGACATCAACTTAAAAATAAAAAATAAAACTATTCTTCCAATCTGTAATGGCTGTACATCTGATAGGAAGAAATAAATAACATAGAGACCATTTGGAAAACAATGGAAAACATGAACTAGACACTCACTCATTATAAAAATATCATATGTAATAAAAATAAAGCTAAAAAATCTACCTACCTCACCTATTTTAAAATTAAGTGTAATCGGAACTACATACTGTTTTTATTAGACCTTATGGCTGATGTTACAGGCTACTTAGTTGGAGCTTAGTATACAATTTATCTGATATAGATCAAAAAAGGTAAGCCACATCAGATACTTGAAAGCATCTTCTCTACCAGATATTATTTGACAGACCAAAATTGCAACCATTTAAACAGCTATCACTTCATCATAGTTACACAAATATATATATTTATCATAGTTACACAAATAAATATATATATATTTCACATCACAAATTATTCATATTTCATATAAGCATCACAGTCAGAGTTCATTTATACAAGAAGTCATTTTTACATATCATATTAAAAATAATAGCTTTATCGTCAATCCGTACCAAGTTCTAGGAATTCCATAAATAGATGTACAAGCTGTTATATTCTATATACAAAATGTTAAATATTAATTTCCTATAGAAAATATGGAAGTCTTATTGACTTTGTTATTTCATATCCGTATATCATTTTCAATTGAGTTTTACATTTCTATTAATCTTAATAATTGATAACACAACCCCCACATTTCCTGTCCGCCCACCTTTCCTTGTTCCCTTATCAAAACCTCAGCTTTCAAAGGGTTATGTGAGAGTAAAAGGTAAAGCACAGGTGAGTCCAATTATGTGTAATGTACGTCACTTTTCCAACCACGTCCTGAGAATTTTTTTCTGTTGAAAGGCGCCCTCTAGTGGTCATTTTCGTAGCAAACCAATCATATCATCATATCATGATTATATCATATTGCAGCTAGACTAGGCTAATAGCCTATGAGCTGATCAATGTCAAATTGTCCAACAACAAAAATCAATCACCAAAACATACATGTAGTAAGTAACAAAGTGTGTGTGTGTGTGTGTGTGTGTGTGTGTGTGTGTGTGTGTGTGTGTGTGTGTGTGTGTGTGTGTGTGTGTGTGATTTACTTCATGGTCCGAGTGTTCATCACGAAGTCCAAGTTTGTGCATACAGATTTGCTTGGCAATTCTCGGTACCTGCAATAGCATTTCACCTCCTGCTAGAGGGGCAAAATAAAACAAGAAGAAAGTTGCCTCCTACATCTACAAGCCTATAGTAATGCATGTATAGTATATGGAGTGGAAGTTATGGTGTCGGCCAAGAAATCAAATGTTCGCTATTTTTTATGATAAATCTAGGTGTTAGAATTCTATTGCAGGTATTGATAATCGGAACAAGAGAAGGGAAATGGTAATCGCTTTTTTTTGCAAAGATTCTTGGCTTCCCAAATAGATAATTAGTTGAGAGGCTTAAACAATGGTGAGGAAATCCCTTTCAATGGTGCTATTAACTTAAGAAGCTAATTACTGTATCAGAAGATATTTAATTCCCATTGAGGTACATGTAAGGGGGGGGGGGATGGGAGCAAATGTCTCATTTTTTTCACTAAAATTCCCTAAACATGAGTCTGTTTTTCCATCTATAATACATGTATGTGGGGGTTGATAAATATTGGTGTAACTTGTTTCACCCCCACCCCACCCACCCCACCCACCCCAAGATCTGCCTTTACCACACCCACCTGTGGTCTCTTTTCACCCCACCTGAGGGTATGTTTTCACCCTACCCATCCCATGATCTGTTTTCACCTTATTCAGGGTGTTTTCACCCCACCCACCCTAGGGTGTTTTAATCCCACCCATCCCAGTGTCTGTTTCCACCCCACCCACCCTAGGATGTTTCCATCCCACCCCAGGGTCTGTTTCCGTCCCACCCACCCTAGGATGTTTCCATCCCATCCCAGAGTCTGTTTCCACCCCACCCACCCTAGGATGTTTCCATCCCATCCCAGAGTCTGTTTCCGTCCCACCCACCCTAGGATGTTTCCATCCCACCCCATGGTCTGTTTCCGTCCCACCCACCCTTGGATGTTTCCATCCCATCCCAGAGTCTGTTTCCACCCCACCCACCCCAAGGTCTGTTTCCACCCCACCCACCCCAAGGTCTGTTTCCACCCCACCCACCCCAAGGTCTGTTTCCACCCCACCCACCCCAAGGTCTGTTTTTACATTAACATTACATAATACTAAAACCACCATTTTAAAGTGTAACGTAAGTATTTCCATCCAAGTAAAAAGACTTGCAATCTAAGTTTGTGTAACTTCAAACTGCCACAGTACACTTTGGTATGAATGATCACTATGCAGACTACAGACTATGCCTAAAGCAACATAGACTTCAAACAAATAACTCCCAATGTTGTTTTATTGTCAGTATAGCATTATGTACCTGCTGAGTTCACCCCCATATGTCACAACATTTTACCTACAGCTGTCAGCAGCTACTAAATATTGGACTTGTGTCAGCAACATACGTGTACATAACAAGGAAATATGAAAAACAATTTATAAATTAGTCATTGAATATACAAATTTTTCAACAAATTTGGGAAAAAATTCAGACAGACAGACAGACAGACAGACAGACAGACATTTAGGTCACTATTAACATATTATGGCATTAAAATATTGTCATGCTGAGTTGGAACAAAGATTATAGACACAACATATATAAGGATATGTTTAAGACCAGCTGTTTGAATTCACTTATCGCCATTGACTCATAAGCTATCAGTACTTCTGTAGAGCATTGTCCTTAAATGTCACGTTGACATTGACCTAATTCTTGTCTACTTTCTCTTGCCAATCTGGTTGAAAAGGCTCCATATTTTTTTACAAAATTTTAAAATTTTGATTCATTTTCAACTTGAGTGTCTGTCTGCTTTTGCAATTTCATTTTTCTTTAACAATTTTGTTGAAAATTTCTCATATTTTTGTAAAATTTGTGATTTTTTTTTTACCTCACTCTGATATGTCTGCTTTTCTTTTTTATATGAATTTTGCTGAAAATTCCTAATTTGTTTATCATTTTGTAATCTTTTGGTTTGTTGTCTATATTTTTAGCTGCATTTGGAAATTTTTTTACCATTCTTTTCATTAGGCGGGAAAAGTGAAATGTTTACACTGACCTAGATTCAATTATCTATCAACTCGTATTAAGCCAAAAATTGTCATAAGTTTGTCAGAATTTTTTGTTAATTGGGAAAATTTTAGTTTCAATGTAGTCGACTCTCATCATACTCTGCTACATTGTATTCCATTTCATTTTTTGGGGGGAGGGGGAGGGGGAGGGGATAGGTTGAATGTTAACATTTACCCATTATGTGTCTGTCTAAATCCCTTTGTATTACAGATTCACTACTCTTCTCAATACATCAAAATTCATCAACATTTTCTTATCTATTTTCATTGCTTGGGAAAACTTGTATTCCATATATTTTTTTACAAGTGGGAATACCGATACAGATAATTTTGACAGTCAAGTTTTTTCCACAATGCATAAAATATTTTACTGTCCACTTTGCATTTTCCTGACGTTTCTACTTTACCTTATGAAAGTCCATTTAATTTTTGACAATTTCAGCTACATTATTTTTCGGCAGTTAAACAAGAGACAAAGTGTCGTCTGCTACTGCATCACCTGATATGACCTCACATTGAAGGAATATGCAAATTTTACACAAGTACATTTACAGACTGTATTTTATGTTAGTCCTCTGCTAAATGTGTGCATAAATTTGCATAAATTTGCATAAATATTCACCTAAGAACAAAGTTCACCTAAAAAATATAAATAATTCACACAATATTTTTTCCCGCCAAAAAATTTTGAAGTGTAAAATAGTTACATTTAGGTAATCGAATATAATTGTCTTCAGCTGTGTTTTAATTTAGTATTCATTTGATAAAGTAAGACAAAGATGTTGAATAATGCTATATCTTTGTAAAAGATTCAGTTTATAAGCAAATATGCAAATTTTGAATTTGTAAAAGTCATTTATCTGTCTGCCTGACACTTATTACTTATTCAGACATTACACAATTGGAAATCATATTCTGAGGGCAAGACATATTCCTTAGACGAAAACAGTATTTCTTGATATTTTGAGAGAAAATGTGAAATTATCTACACATCTGAAGGCTGTCAGATGAACTTACGGTATAGATCTAATTACTTATTCAGTTCAGACAGCAATAAATGATGTGTATAAAATATCTCATTTATGGGAGTCATTTTTCTTTAAGAGAATATGAATGAAGAAATTGCAAATAGTTTTGAAATCTAATAAAACCTTTGTCAGGAATTTTCAGAGACATTGATGTGTAATTTGTACAATAAAAAAGAAAGACTAATTTATTCGGAGAGTCTGTAATGCAAATCAGCTGTTGGTTTCTGTTCATGATACTTCATACATCCATGTTACTCTGACCTAAATATAAATGTAAAACATGACTTTAAAATAATCTAACTTCCCTTCATCAAAAACCGACACACACACACACACACACACACCAAAAATGACTTTCTTTATCATCAACACACGAATCCGATGAATCGAAAAAGATGCAAAGACAATATTGTGGGATATTTGAACCAGACACAGACAGTTAGCGTTACAGAATTTCAATCCTACAGATGACATATTGTATGTAGTTTGACCTCAATTTTTGTAAACGACCGTTATTGTCCTAATATTTGAATTTTTTGATATGGAAATGACACCACAAGTCAAAACTAATGTTTTCTATTCAAGTCAGGGATAAATTTAATCAGTTTCTAATACAAATTTGAAACATTCAGTTTTCAAAAAATTTGAAAGGTAAATATTAGAAATTGTCAAAATCAGACAGGTGCATGTCAAATTGTAGGTATACCTACACTCCCTTTCATTTATCCTTTATCCTTTCCAAATATTAAATTTCTTGATCGCTGTTTTTTAATAAAAAATCAACCCAATTCTTATATTTTTTTAGCATTTTTTTCAAACTTTTGCTAATTCATATCCATAGGTGGAGTATCTTTAATTTCTTGCCAAAAAATGTCAAAAATCTGAAAAAAATAATCTGCTAGAACTTTTATAGAACTTTCAGTCTCAATATTTCTTTCCACAAAATTTTATGATTTTTTACTAATTTTTTTCTGTAAATTTGATAAATAAGTAATTTCATTTCATATCTGACCAAAATAAATGTCATAAGTTATATACATTGCATAAAATTTACCAACTTTTGACGAATAAATTGAGCTGACAATACACGGCCCTAGGGAGATTCAAATTGACATTCCACAGTGAATAACAACAGTAGTTTCTTCAACCTAGACTGTCACATATTTTATTTCAAGACTCTGTTTTAAGATGTCTACATATTTGATTCCTTTTAAGTTATCGGTTATTTTTAATTTTGTCAGCATCGATAGAACGCTCCCTACCCCACCCCACCCCTTATCTTCTTTAAGCATAAAATATTTCTACCTTTTAAACACCAAAACATAATCGGAAGACTATATCCAACTAAAATTGTCAAACTAATAAAATCACTGACACATTCATCTTCCGGTAGACTGGCAGTTACAAATTCAAAAATATAATGACCGAGAACGAGTCGTTGCGGTTTGTTAGTTTGTTATTCGTATTCAAGGAGCGGTTGAACTACTACGTGCACAGCTCTGACCTCAAACGGTCACAATGTCTCCTTCTCTACTCCAAACTATGTCAATTCAGGTCATGTCTACTCCCTTCTCTATAAAATATCTTCAACATTTTAAAATAATTTGAACCAAAGAATACAACTTTGCTCTGTCTGACGTTAAAAGAACCTAAAACTGGAACATTAGACAGATGTCGTACAAGATGAATTGGAACAAAGCACTCGTACGACGTGCTGTCTACGTGACCCTTTTTTAGCACTGCATATTAAAACTGACCCAAATCCCAGACTATTTTGAGATAAGTGTTTTAAATATGGTCTAATCGTACACACCTATTCTGATATCTGACTATTAAATGTTAAATTTAGCTTTCCGCAAGCGTCAAACTTTTCCACAAACCTACCTTATTCAAACAGATCTTGCGGAGTTCTTGTAGCTGTGTTTTCAACGGACACATTTTTCACACAGTTGAGTTGACCTTCTGACCTCGCACTTCAGTTCAACCCATTGTCGCCTTACATTGGCCCCCCCAACATATTCAAGACTCCTGAACCAAATATTGCAGATTAAGTGAATATACTCAGAAAACACCAAACGCTCCATCTGTCTGAGATCGGTGATTGTCATGACTATGATGTAATGTCTAGCAGTGACCACTTGTAGCTAGGAGTGTCTGTCTTACCAATGTTAATACCCAGCTGATACACAACATGTAGCTATGTCTAGACAGTAATGTAATCACTAGCCTGTGGACCCCTTAACTTACTACAAATTATTCACCTTTCCCAGTTCACTTCCTGTATGTAGACAATGCATATTTTAAATTCAAATCTGGGACTTTGATAACGATTAACAACCCTGGCATATATTGAAAAAAAAAGACAAATTGAGTTTAAGGTTACAATTTCATTGTTTTGGCTAAAATTTTAGAAGAAAAGAATTCACTTAGGACATTTAAAACCTAGTCAAATTGATACTCTTCCATACACATATCCACTTTTTTTATTGTTAAAGGCCTAATTATCAATCCCAGGTCAGACTCCCGACACTTCAAACAAGTATCAAGCCAACATTTGCACAAATACAATCCTCAAAACACAACTAATTTTAAAAAAAAAATAGTGACAGATTTTCTTCCTGTATATTCATAAATTAATACCATAGTCTAACATTACTAGATCAAAAATCTATAATGCTCTCTAGAATGACAGTTTCATGGGCACTCTATGAAATCTGTGAACCTGTTACACGGCCAATGTCATCTTAGCATAATGAATGTCATTTTAAATCAGCTGATATTTCTATACATATACAGATTAGGCCTTCAAGATATTTATAGGATTTAGATAAACTTGACAATAATTAATGAGTTTTGCCACTTACACGCATGTTTCCTTTTCTTACACAAACCGATAGTTAGCTAAGAATCTTAGTCAGGCCTAAGAAAAGAATTGTGTGGTTCCGTTTACCCAACCCCACCTAGTTTTTCAATGCCGACCGTAAACTTCTTTTTTACGCATACAAGAAAAAATAAATAAAATCGCAAAAATTGTGAAGTCTCACGAGAAATAGTGGGTGCGGAAACTGACATCAACTTAAAAAGACATTGTAAAACTGTTCTTCCTATCTGCAATGGCTGTACATCTGATAGGAAGAAATAAACAACACAGAGACCATTTGGAAAACAATGGAAAACCTGAACTAGACACTCACACATAGAAAAAAAAATAAGGAAATGTAATAAAAAATATGCCTACCCCACCTATTCTAAAATTGAGCGTAATCGGAACTACATAATTTTTTTTATTTGACTTAAGATAATAATACATTAATGACTTCAATAAATAAATATAATATTACAAAGAAGGTGAAATTAGCAAACCATAAAACGAACCAAATTACAAGTCAAGTCTATCTTTTTATTTTACCCTTGTAGTTCAACCTTCGGTTTTCTAAGATAGACACAAACTAAAACTATTGTTGCAACATATTGATACAGGAATGGTACGGTATTTGGATGAATGTTGGTTTCATCATAGTTTCAGTAGGGCAGCTCTCTTTAAGAAAGTTTGATAAACTTGCAGTGTACTGTTTTAGCACTTCCAATGTCTACACTAACTTGATTACAGGGTGATTAGAATCACACAACAGAGGAACAGCTATCACCGTACCCACTTATGCAGTCTATCACATTGAGGAACAATAGATTTAGTTTGTGTCTATCTTGAGTAAATCGAAGCCTCAGTTTCCAGAGTTGTATATATAGGAATTGTTCATCACTAACAAGATATACATCATTGTTTAGTATAGTCTACAGAGAATCATTACATCAATTAACTTTTTAGTGTCGTCATGGTGAAGCTTGGCAACTGTTTAGAACCTGGGCGGCACACGTCTAAAATATACCCACCCCATTCCACCCCATACCCAGAGTCAACATGTGTATCTTGTACAAAGACTATTGAATACAAGACAAATGTTGCAACAAATCATTGACTGGTTTTTCTTTTTTTTTACTTTTTCAACAAAAAGTTGACAAATTTGCAATGTTTTTGACAGATTATTCCATAAATTACGGATTATTCTATAAATTACATATTACTGGGATGGGGGGCGGGGTACATTAACCCTCTAAAAAGCCTGACACCCTATATTTATGGTCTAAAATGATAGTTACAGAAACCAAGTCACCATAGGGTTAAATATTCAGAAGATTTTGATATTCCGGTAGTTCCAAGGAAAAAAACTGTAACCCCTGGATTAACTGGCAATAGTGCACAACTGACAGTACATGTACCTTGTCAAATGGAATCAGATACCATCAATTACACATATCTCATTTTGTTCAAGGTTTTCTAAGAAAGGTAGAAAGGTGAGTAGAAGTCATCTTGAGGTGACATCAATTTATAAGGTTTCCGCATAAGACGGGTTTCCATCCGATTCTACACGTATGTCTGGTGAGCCAGGAACACCTTTCCAGACATCAACAGAATGATGTGTAAATTTTTTTACAATAAAAGTTGATTATTTTTTTTACAATTTTTTCCATTACTATTTAGTTGTAGGAATTTACATTTCTGTGGACTTCCCTGGGAAGTTTTCAAATGTCGATACTTTTGCGAAAAGCATATATGACCTTTGGATGAACCTAATAGTTAAGATGGTACTGTTGACGTGACGTCATGGAAACTGATACGTCAATTACACAAATACATCTCATAAAAGGTTTTCTAGGAAAGATGGTAAAATATCAGTAGATGAAGTCTGGAGGTGAATACAAGGTTTCCCTTAATATAACCTTGTCTTTCTGTCTCTGTTTCCATTAGTCTGTTCATCTGTGTCTGTCTGTCTGTCTGTCTGTATGTCTCCATTAGTCTGTTCATCTCTGTCTGTCTGTCTGTCTGTCTGTCTGTTTGTCTGTCTGTCTGTCTGTCTGTTTGACACAAATTTAGATTAGAGGAACAATCGTACCATAGATACATATTGTAGTCAGTTAGGATTTGGTTCTTCATAGGGTTAACCCCCCCCCCCCCCCCCCCCTTAGCTTAAGTCTAATTTGTGTTGCGTGTAGAGAATGGCCTCTGTTCTACAAGTGTCTTATATTTACTAAGTTTTGATATTATTATAAAGATCTCAAACTTTTTGTAGAAATTAAACAATTATCAAAACAAATTACTTTATTATAAAATCCAGGTGAGGTCTCTTAACGGTATTATTGTTTTATCAACAGAAAATGATGTCCTGACTTTTGAAAATGGAAAAAAATCACAATATAACCAAGGTTACTATGGATACATATTAATGTTCAAGCCAGGGAGTCACCATTAAGGTTCAGTTATACATAAAGAATAGTATTAGACCCCCTAACATAACTGTGATTGGTATCACTGACCACAAAAGACCACTGTTCTTCTAGAATTTGAAGCTAGACTCAATTGTCTATTCAATGTTACATCTACTGTACAACCGATGGTTACATAAAAGATAAAATAATTACAATCCAGGGTTGGTTTTATACAAAATAATAGAGATGACACTTTTGTAGCTTTCACCAGATACTAATTGTATTTTTGTTAAATGTAAATAAGTAAATGCAATTTCTTGTTAATTTTGTCATAACATATTATATAATAATATTTCCATAAAAATACTGTTACAATGTTATTACATGTATTTCAGGCCAGTGTTTCAATCCCTGGTTCTCACATTAGTGTTATCTTATCACTTTAGCCATGACAATTACATAGGAATATTGTTCTTGGCCAACATTTTCTAAAGTTTTGCCAGGCAACTGTTTTTCACACCTAATGTTTTATCCTTTTTCAAAGTTGGCCTTTAATTCTATAATGTACAATGTACCAAAGAATTTCATTTAACTTAAAACACTTAGTCAACAACATCATTTTAAAATGTCAACAACTAGCATTTTAAAAATGTGTTGCTGTCTTTGATTGGTTTACACATACCTATACAATAGTGTGGAAAACGATCGAAATGTCAAAATGACTATCAATCATTTTGAAATGTGTCGCTGTTTCTGATTGGTGCTCGCATATGCAAATAGACTGACATTAATCTGAATTTCAAACTGTCTCCCTGTGTTTGATTGGTTCTTATTTATGCAAATTCACATGCATGTTAAACTGGTCTACCCTACCATGACCTTTCTCCTACAGTTAAGACTAGTATTCAAGACATGTCTGAAACATAACTGCAAACTGTACTATATTGTCTCATGGGGCTTACACTGTCTGCACTTCCTCTCAATCAACAGTCTGAATGCAAAAATTCACATTTTCTCGAAAATTCTCAGCAAACGAGATTTTCATTTTGGTCAGAAATTGAAAAACTAATCTTTGTTAATGGATCAATATCAAATTAATAGTCTTAAAATAATAAAGTTTTTATAGTGTCACAACATTTTTGTCATGTTCACAAATTTTTGTCGCCTAAAAATTTCAAGAATTGTTAACCTTGATTTTGGACTCAAAGTCAGGGAAGTCATCTTAGTTTCTAAAAAAAGTCAAAATTTTGATAAAAAACACAAGAACTTTACAGTTATTTTAAATTTAATTGATTCTAGATGGTCTCAGCAGACACATCTTATATCAATATACATGTTGCATACTTTTGGCTCACATACATAAGAAGACTATTTAGCATGATAGTGTGTGACCTCTGTGTTATCTGTCATTCAACTCACTACAAGTACATCTTATAATCTCTCACAAGATATATACATGATATACATTATTTGTACACCACTGTAAGTGTAACCTGAATGATTTAAAAAGAAAAAATATTTGTTAGGCAAAAAAAAAAGAATTGTTACGAGTCAGGATAGTCTGTCTAAAATGTTATTTTTTTTATTCTCAACAAACCTGTCACTAAATCTACTACTCATGGCAGTTACAGGTCTTTTAATTTACTACTTTAGAGCAAGTGTGTATGGGGGGGGGGGGGGGGGCAGATGTCATTTGCTCGTTCATGAATAGGGAGGGTTATTTTTGTGTTTCCCCGGATCTGCAGACTGCATGGGCTGGAAAAACATGAAAAAAAAAAAAAACACCGACGTGAGGGTATTTAAGTGATGTGTATGCTGACCAGAAACAATTCTTTTTTCTTTTCTATTTTGACCTTACTATATCATTCCCTCTACAGTTATGAATCACGCGTGGGTAACCAGTTTTATGTGGCATAGTCTGGTGTAAAATGACCAATGAAACTGAATTTTGGCTCCACACCCAAATTGATCAATTTTAGTGCAAAATTCTAGTAAAAGTTCACACCAAACATTGGCTTCTGCAACTTTACTATAAGATGAAACCAAAATTTGACAAAAAATTTCACTCACAATTTTGGCATAAAACTTGAAAGTAGTTTTTTGATCAATGAACTTATGAATATTAAACCAAACATGTGTGAAATATAGCATGTGTGTAAGATTGTAAAAATTTTCTAACACAATGTTTTTTAAATTTTAGTTCAAGGAGGACAAATCCACCATTTTTTTATAAAACCGTTTTTTTTTCAACACAATGTTTTTTTGTTTGATTTATGTCAAGAACCGAAATACGTTTCAATAAAATGCAGGACTAATAGTATCAGTTTGTCCTCATTCACGAATAGAACTAATTTATTCATAGTCTTCAGAAAAGGTGTTATTTTCATTTCAGGAAAAGTTGCTATTTTTCTTAGAATTCTTAGCTAAGAACTATATCTTCTTACACGTGTACTGATGATGTAACTTTAATATTTTATCAGCCAATGATATCACCTAGAGGATATACAGACTAGTTCGCCCTAAAAAGAAATTATTTTGTTCCGGTTACCCAACCCCACCTAGTTTTTCACTGCTGACTGCTTTTTTTATGTATTCGTGAAAAAATAAATAATATCGCAAAAATTGTGAAGTCTTGCGAGAAATATTGGAAGCGTATAATGACATCAATAACATAAATAAACAACAGATAAAAATGTTGTTCCAATCTGTAATGGCTGCAACATCTCATGGGAAGAAACCAATAACACAGAGACCATTATTGAAAACGTATCACTTACACATGGAAGGAAAAAAAATCTACCTATCCCACCAATTCTAAAAATTGAGTGTAATCAGAACCACACAATTTTTTCTAGGCCTTTCAGAAAAACCAATATCAACAACATACATTCTCAACATGTCCTAATTTTACACCTTTTTTTTTGTTCCCATATTCAATATCAACTGTAAATATTACAAAAATCACTGCTTTTGTCATTTTTCATTAACAGGTACTGGAACAAGATAACATTTTGTCTACAACTTCATTCCAAATGAATTGTCGCAAAACCTTTAAGTTGCCATAACGATTAGGCATACAGTTTGGATTTTTAATTTATAAAACAATTTTATCACGGCTTCCGACTTGAAAAATCAATGTCAAACAACATATGCCAAGTCCTGTTTGTAACTCAATAAATTACTAATGATTAATAAATCTACATGAAATACTTACTTTTTACTAATTTTTTAGTTTTTTGCAATGTATCGAGTTATAAACACAGACTTTGTCAATGTTGTTTGATTTTTCAAGTAGGAAGCCATGATAATATTATTTTATAAATTAACAATCCAACATAAATACTCAATTCTCATCATGCACTGTTATCTCTCTCAAATCAGACGCAAAGCTGGTACAAGCAGCAATGCATTATGGGTACTTTCAAATCAGATGCAAAGCTGCCATAATACACTTTTCAACATTTCACATGTTTATATGGTAACAAAAAGGTGTGAAAATAACTCTGAAGTTGTTCAAACTCCATGTATTTGCAGACCACCATGCAACAGCACCCCCTAGAGTTGACCCTGGGAAATGGTATATATGACCTTTACAGCAACTGTAACTTGTCAAGAATGTACATGATGGCTTTAAAGTGTAAAGAAAGAATGATATGCCCAGCGTACATGTACAGATGGCTATTTGATAAGAGGTGAGTGAGACAATTACACCAAGACATCATTAATATTATGAACATTATTCACAATGTATTCTTAAATAATATATGCCTTACACTAAAAACTACTGACTTTGTAACCATATATTCAGACTGGTCAAAAAAAACACCTGCATTATATCATTAAATGTAAAAAGACCTCTCTGGATTTGAACTTCAGATGGAAGAAAGATATCAAGTCTCCTTTCAGTGGCGTTTGTATGAGTCCATGCTGTGTAGAGAACCGACAGACATGTACTGATGGGTGGTCACGTGATTCAGAGTACTAGAACAACCTCTGGTCTCTAACAATATCATAAATCCTATCATGGCCTGTAGTACATATTACAAGTAGACACAATGAAACACCACAATTAATTCCACCTTACTATTCCAAAGTAGCTGTATTTCGCTGTCTATAAATTCCTTGAACCAACATATTTTCCACCATAAACTAATGTCATCAAAAATGTAAATACACACTGTAGTTTACCGTGATATAGCTTCAACATTGTAACACTAACAGAATATAAAGCTAAGCATTCAGTTCCAACCACATCCAGAGAAGTTTACTTTTCAACCTGTGTCTTCCATACACTGTGATACAGCATTCCATCTCAACGAAGAGATTGTGTCATACGTTTGGTGTCTTCATGTGTCTGGGTATGTGTCACAGTGTGTATTACCATATCTGTCACCTAGTTCAGTGTTGATCATCCCACCCTTGTGAGAAAGTGAAATATTTGCATTCTACATCATTGAATGTTCCAAATTCTGTATGGGCATGTGTAACTTTGTATCTGGATGGGTATGTATGTGTATGTGTACCGGTAACAGTGGGTATGTGTAAGTATGTGCATGAAGAGACCAGTATGTGTAACTATGCATGTGGGTATGTGTAACACTAACAATGGGCATGTGTTACTATACATGTGGGTATGTGTAACACTAACAGTGGGTATGTGTAACTATGCATGTGGGTATGTGTAACACTAACAGTGGGTATGTGTAACTATGCATGTGGGTATGTGTAACACTAACAGTGGGTATGTGTAACTATGCATGTGGGTATGTGTAACACTAACAGTGGGTATGTGTAACTATGCATGTGGGTATGTGTAACACTAACAGTGGGTATGTGTAACTATGCATGTGGGTATGTGTAACACTAACAGTGGGTATGTGTAACTATGCATGTGGGTATGTGTAACACTAACAGTGGGTATGTGTAACTATGCATGTGGGTATGTGTAACACTAACAGTGGGTATGTGTAACTATGCATGTGGGTATGTGTAACACTAACAGTGGGTATGTATAACTATGCATGTGGGTATATGTAACTGTGGATGTGGACAATATGTGTTACCGTATGTAGGTATATGTAAGTGTAACTATGTGCATGCATGTGGGTATGTGTAACTGTGGGCATGTGAAACTATATGTGGGTACATGTATATGTAACTTGTATGTGTAATTATGTGTATGTATAACTGGGTATGCGTAATTGTGCATTTGTATGTGAGTATATGTAATATGTACCGGTATGAGTAAGTGGGTATGTTTAAAAGTGGGTATATGCAGCTGTGTATGTGGGCATGTGTAACTGTGTGTATGTGGGTATGTGTAACTGTGTCTGACAATGCTCCATTTCTATACCCACAGGTCAACCTTATATCACGGTTAATTAATACTCTAACACATAAAAGGATATTGGAATGAGTCTGTGTGTGTGTGTGTCTCATGTTTTTAGCCGTAAGGGTTTGTCTAATGCAATTGTCTGTGTATATTAGTTTGTGTCTTACTTTAGCACCATGTCCAATGTGTGTGTGTGTGTGTGTGTGTGTGTGTGTGTGTGTGTGTGTGTGTGTGTGTGTGTATGTGTATGTGTGTATGTGTTTGTTTGTGTGTGTGTGTGTGTTTGTTTGTGTGTGTGTGTATATGTGTGTGTGTATGTGTTTGTGTGTGTGTGTATATGTGTGTGTGTGTGTATGTGTGTGTGTGTGTGTCTTACTTCGTGTCTTGGTATGTGTGTAGCTCTGTGTCTCTATGTGTTGTCTGTGATGTGTGTCTAGGTATAAGTCATGGTATGTCACTTCACATGTCACTAAATTGTGACAGCAGCTCGGTGTCCCTTTCCCACCCCTGGGAAAGTTAGCAAGTTGTACAGTTATCTCCAAATGGTATAACTCTCAACTATACAACCTACTACCTCACCCAGAGAGCAGGCAACAACACAGTTGTCCTGGAGATTCAAACACTAGAAACAGTTGTCATGACAATTCCCAACCTAGCAATACTACTGTGATGATCAACACCCTAGTAACACCGAAAGTAACAACTCTGTGGCACAATATACCACATGATGTGTGATCAGGAGAGAAGCCATATATGGAGGGGTCCAAACACGCAACTTAATTAACAAAATGGGATATGATCACTGGATTTGGGACTACTGCAACTAGAGAACATGCAAGACTAGTTAAAACGTAAAGTAAAGGAATCTATCTGCATCAGACAGAGAAGACCCATCATGAACAGGGACCAAGGATACCAACAATTTACGGACATATTGTTCCGCCAGTTCAGAGAGCGACATTAACGCTGAATAATTCAATCCCTTCGTGATCAAGGTGTGTGATAGACAGTTCAAAGTCTTGCATTTGATTTATTTTCAATTTGCCATTCGAAAGTAAATATATTTGACGGGACCCTAGTAACAGTTGTCATGACAATTATCCACTTCCAAGCAAGTTTCCATGACAAAACATGCCCTAGCAACATACATTGTACATACATTTATTTAGCTAAATACTGGCAGTTGCTATGACAATATACAACCTAGCAACAAAGTTGTTACTATGATCCAAACCCTAGCAACAGTTGTCATGACAAACCATAACATGAAACATTGAAGTTGACCTTATCTACAACCCATCACACTTGAATAATTTACAATCAAGACACAGCAGCCACATTCAACTTTAAACAACTTTAAAATGTTTTGATGCTGGTTAAAAAGATAAAAACTTGAGTTTATCTTGTGAGTCAACACATAGTACAGGATAGAGGCACTCAACATTTTGGTGTCACAAGAAATCACTGTGCGTGACTGATGCGCCTAATCAGCTGAGAGAGCACACTAATGACAGAAATGATTTTAGAATTAAAAGTCTTTGACCAAGGTTATCTTTTTGTGTAGTCAGTGAAAAGTCAGTGTACAAGATTCACTGTAAGTCTTGTATTATACAGATGTTGTGTGAATCAGTGTGTACACCACATGACAGGTGTCATGTGAATCAGTGTGTACACCACATGACAGGTGTCATGTGAATCAGTGTGTACACCACATAACAGATGTCATGTGAATCAGTGTGTACACCACATACCAGATGTCATGTGAATCAGTGTGTACACCACATACCAGGTGTCATGTGAATCAGTGTGTACACCACATAACAGGTGTCATGTGAATCAGTGTGTACACCACATGACAGGTGTCGTTTGAATCAGTGTGTACACCACATAACAGGTGTCATGTGAATCAGTGTGTACACCACATGACAGGTGTCATGTGAATCAGTGTGTACACCACATGACAGGTGTCATGTGAATCAGTGTGTACACCACATGACAGGTGTCATGTGAATCAGTGTGTACACCACATGACAGGTGTCATGTGAATCAGTGTGTACACCACATAACAGATGTCATGTGAATCAGTGTGTACACCACATACCAGATGTCATGTGAATCAGTGTGTACACCACATACCAGGTGTCATGTGAATCAGTGTGTACACCACATAACAGGTGTCATGTGAATCAGTGTGTACACCACATGACAGGTGTCGTTTGAATCAGTGTGTACACCACATAACAGGTGTCATGTGAATCAGTGTGTACACCACATGACAGGTGTCATGTGAATCAGTGTGTACACCACATAACAGATGTCATGTGAATCAGTGTGTACACCACATACCAGATGTCATGTGAATCAGTGTGTACACCACATACCAGGTGTCATGTGAATCAGTGTGTACACCACATACCAGGTGTCATGTGAATCAGTGTGTACACCACATGACAGGTGTCGTTTGAATCAGTGTGTACACCACATGACAGGTGTCATGTGAATCAGTGTGTACACCACATGACAGGTGTCATGTGAATCAGTGTGTACACCACATACCAGGTGTCATGTGAATCAGTGTGTACACCACATGACAGGTGTCGTTTGAATCAGTGTGTACACCACATAACAGGTGTCATGTGAATCAGTGTGTACACCACATACCAGGTGTCATGTGAATCAGTGTGTACACCACATAACAGGTGTCATGTGAATCAGTGTGTACACCACATGACAGGTGTCATGTGAATCAGTCTTCACCACATGACAGGTGTCGTGTAAATCAGTCTTCACCACATGACAGGTGTCATGTGAATCAGTGTGTACACCACATGACAGGTGTCATGTGAATCAGTCTTCACCACATGACAGGTGTCGTGTAAATCAGTCTTCACCACATGACAGGTGTCATGTGAATCAGTGTGTACACCACATGACTGGTGTCATGTGAATCAGTCTTCACCACATGACAGGTGTCATGTCTTGTTGGGGGGGGGGGGGCAATGATGTAAAGCTATTACAAGGTTGCCACTGATTGTAAAACATACATATACTTTTTCACTAATAATACAGCCAACAGATGTGTGTTGTTTCCTTTGTTTTCTAACCAATCAGAATGAACCTTATAAAGTATTTTACATTATCTGGTGTCATGTGAATCAGTGGACACCACACAACAGGTGTGATTGACTGAATACATGTATATGGACAAGAAGACTGAGCAACTCAAACTAATTCTAGTAAAGATAGTTACTGTAATCTAGTTTGAAGTAACGACATACCTTGTCAAAATCCCTTGCACATAATACATGTATGTGAGAAACTTAATGATGTTAAATATGGCTACTACCTTTGTCATGTTTTGACAATCTGAGTCTACTCAATCACGATTTCAAATCATTTTTTTTCACGTTTCGTCTGAATTTGAAGGTGAGAGCTTTACATGTACTAGTCGCAAAACAAGATTCAACATGAAATTACTTGTTTGACTGGAATAGAAAAACTATAAAAAAATATGAAATAAACGTATAACTTAAAAACCTTAATGTTATAGAATTAGAATGGATCCCTATCGGGATAAAACGTGCTTCGGAGAACAATTTATTTTAAAAAATCAAAATTGTACACGCAACGTAAAACTTTGCCATATGAAAATTTGATCCGGGTCCTTGAATTGCTAAAAAGATATCTGGTTGTCCACCATTTTGTGTTCACAGAAATTATCAATCTTTTATAATCCCATAGTGGGTCGGGCACAGCAACCCTATTTCAAACATGATTTGGATAAATATTAATAATTTAGTTTTCTATTAATTTAAAACATATTTCATGGTGACCACATTTTTTTGTCTTGATGTTTAACTCAGAACAGGTTAGTGATTTGTTTAGCAAAATGTAAAGTTGTATAGACTTTATTTATTTCTGCAGGGCATGCTACGTCAAAACAAGACAAGATTAACTAAATATTCAACAATGGTTGGTAACTATTTTGTAGACAACATAATGGCTGCAGACTGTAGACACATTGATAGATTGACAATAGTTAGCCAGACATGTCTATTGTTAACGCATGTACACGTACAAACAATCTAAACAAAAAATGCTAAAAATAGACATTCACTTTTCAAACTTAAATTTAGGATTTTACCAAAACTGCTCTGAAATCTCACTAAATTTTAGTCAATTCTGCTACAGTTCACACTTATCTAAAAAGTTACTCTAAAATTAGACAATTTGGTGTCAAAAAATTTATAATTGGAAAATTTGTGAATAAATTTGTTTGTACTTGTTTGCTCCAGGACATTACTCCTTATGGATACATGGTAAATATGACACTACCAGCAAACATGTAAAGTTATCCAAATACTCTAAAATAATAAAAATGTAGTCTAATGTACTATCTCAAAAAATATTTATTTTTTTTTTTTTGCATTGTCATAATTTATCAAAATGTGACTATGACAATAATTTTGATAGACATCAGAAAGTGAAAGTTACAATTAAAGTTATAATGATTTTTAGTAATTTCTGTAATTTTTGTGTCTGTCATTCTCAGTTTTAAGTTTTGAATGTCCAGTGTTTTTGTATATGTTGGTACAAAGCTCAAATTTACATTCCTAGACATACCAAGGGTGGGTTTTTTCACCAACATTAATTATAGTTCAAGTTAGGAAAATTTAGAATAACAATCAAGAACCACACAAAATGTAGAATAATAATCAAGAATAACACAAGTTCTACCCGTTGTCAGTTTTACCAGGGTTTTTTCCCCTATCTGTTGCTATGCTTCCGAACTGTTAATACTTAGGACAGGTGGTGCTAAGTTGGAATGGTAAGTTGCCAAAATGATAATTCTACCTTCGTTTTTTGTGGTCAAAATATTGATATACATGAAAATGTGTCGTCTTTATTAGAAATTATGTCAGTGTTATTGACATTTCATCATGTTTGTTATTAAGATACCAAATTTTAGCAAAAATGTTGGAATGATAATCAAATTGCAATAAATTTGCTGGTGCCGTGGTTGATAAGTACAAAATGGCTACGACAATAATCAACTGAATACAGAATGTAACAGGCTTCATCAAGGAATGTGCTAAAAAGATTACAAGTTAGGTTGTGAGCAGTCACAAACTTTCAATAAATTGTACTTGCAGTTGAAGTAGTCAATGAGACAACGAAGACAATTTATAATATTTAGGGCATTCAAAATTCCTCTTGCAATGTTAAATATGGTAATTTGCAAATCGTAATTAACATAAGCTGAATAGAAGGTCAGAGACCGTAGACAGTTGGCGTTAGTAGCACTGCTGACACGTATCACTTCACAATATTACACATTAAACTACATAGGAACTACAAACTGTCACATCCTGTTTCTGTTCGACCAAAATTTTACAACCATAAATTTCAAACTTTTGAAATTTTTTACAGACCTCACCTTATTTTTAGATTGGATCAATAAATATAAAAGCAAACTTCATTTTGGTTAGAAGAACATGAAACAGCCATCAACCTGTTTGTGTTTCTGGTTAAACAAACGTTTAAACTATTGAAATTTAATGTTAATTTTCATTTGGAATATGATTTTGAGATACGCTTTGAGGTCAAAATGTTGAGGAGAAATATGTTCCATTTTACTAAATTTTTGGTCAGAAAATTCAGAGGTTTACAAATTTTTGACAGATTTCAACAAAATAACTGATAACAGTCAATTCCTTGTGTCTTTATTTCAAATATTTATGAAAAAAGAATTGATTTTCCTATGGTAACGCTGTTGGTCACAATTTTTAACTATTCAAACTTTTTGGCAGAACTCAATATGCTTATTTAAAAGAGTTTGATTTTACTAAAAATTTGGTTACAAGTGCTGATGTTTTCAAACTTTTTGACAGAATTCAACTTATTTTTCGATTTGAACCTTAGAAATAATTCACAGATATGGTTTAACGTCAAAATGTTACACTAATATTATCAAGTTTCTGAAAAATTTTGGTCAAAATAGTTGGTCTTCAAAACTTTTGAACAGAATTCATGTTAATTTTAAATTTGAATTTTAGTCATAATTCACGATACGCTGTAATGTGAAATTGTTAAAATACAATTTTCAAGCTTCTGAAAAATTTTAGTCAAAAACCTTTTCAGGTTTTGAAATTTTTGAAAAGAATTTATCGTGTTAAATTTCAAGCGAACTCCAGAAATCATTTGTTTATGCTGACAATATTTAAAGTGTTAGAATAAAACTGCCTGGTTACTAAACTGACCTGAGAATTGTTAACCTAATGTTTTCACAAGATCTATTGTTAGAACAGGTTAAGTTGTAACTATAGCAACCTATTACAATAAAAGAGTGTATGTCAGTTTCACATAGCATGGCAATACTTGGTAGACTAAACACTGTATAACACAGTAAAACCTGTCTGACAATACTTCACCCCACCCCATACAACCACTGACTAAACACTGTAACACAGTGAATTCTGTCTGACAATACTTCACCCCACCCCATACAACCACTGACTAAACACTGTAACACAGTGAAACCTGTCTGACAATACTTCACCCCACCCCATACAACCACTGACTAAACACTGTATAACACAATGAAACCTGTCTGACAATACTTCACCCCACCCCATACAACCACTGACTAAACACTGTAACACAGTGAAACCTGTCTGACAATACTTCACCCCACCCCATACAACCACTGACTAAACTGTGTAACACAGTGAAACCTGTCTGACAATACTTCACCCCACCCCATACAACCACTGACTAAACACTGTATAACACAATGAAACCTGTCTGACAATACTTCACCCCACCCCATACAACCACTGACTAAACACTGTATAACACAATGAAACCTGTCTGACAATACTTCACCCCACCCCATACAACCACTGACTAAACACTGTAACACAGTAAAACCTGTCTGACAATACTTCACCCCACCCCATACAACCACTGACTAAACACTGTAACACAGTGAAACCTGTCTGACAATACTTCACCCTACCCCATACAACCACTGACTAAACACTGTGTAACACAGTGAAACCTGTCTGACAATACTTCACCCCACCCCATACAACCACTGACTAAACACTGTAACACAGTAAAACCTGTCTGACAATACTTCACCCCACCCCATACAACCACTGACTAAACTTAAACTTATCTGTTACATACACACATCCTACAACAGTAAAGAATAAAAAGTCTAAGAAATTTAAAATTCACGAATTGACTCCTATTTCTAAAATCAAAGTCCAATATTTTAAATATAATAGGTCTAACGTTAACCTTTCTCAAGTTTGAGATAATATGCAGTAGTCATTTAATTGACCTGGAGAATAATTTGTCCATTTACGCTATTGTTTTATTTTGGAAGTATGAAATCATCTCAGGAACGATTTGATTCTATTGTGTCTGAAATCTAAAGAACAGTTAACATGTAAGAAATTCACTGTGTCCTATCACAGTCAGCAAAATTGTACATCTAACCGACCAAAGGAATGCAAACGCCTAAAAATATATCAAACTATTAACATAGTTACCATGAAAAGTAAATTATATAGTTGAGACACATAGGAATAAAAATAAATGTGTGTATTGAAGTAACATACCAGACCTTACATAGCCGGCCAACCCAGGCACTCCTACTGAAATCATGACCTTGAAAGGTCAAGTACCCCATCCCTGAAACCCTACCCACCCCTTGTCTAGAATAGAATCAACTGTCTGGCATGCAGACAGTAAACAAAAGCTGATCTGTCAATCAGCTGAAGTATGTATATAGATTAGTGTGCAGGCCACACAGCACATCAATTAATGTCCACTTTGTAACGAAAACTGTCTTCTCAGACCACAATTTCTGTCTCTCTCTGTTTCTGTTGTCCTCAATAATTTATAACAAGTTGCTACTGTAGTTTGTAGATTTGCTTAATGTATGAGTTTATCCTTAAAATGCAGCAAACAGGTGATCTGTAATCAGCCAATCATGATAAACCTGTCAGCCATCATGAAAGGTCAAAGGTTAAAATCATGAGGTCAAGCAAATGCAGACTGAGGTCATATTTTTTGTTTGACCAAAAAAAAAATTACATTTTTGAAAGTTTGGGTTTTATTTTGCAAAGGATAGTCAGTAATCATTGTAACTTTTAAGTAATTTTATTTGAATAGTAATAAAAATTTATCTTTCATCTTTTTATTGTAATTTAGTTTGTTCCTTTCAAACAAACATACAGAAAATCTACACATTTATATAAAACTTCAATATTACCCAGAAAGAAAATTCACAGTATTGCAAGAATCTTTTTTGTATAAAAACATAAAATTACAGTAACTATATTTGTATAGTTGTATATAGTTGAATAATTGAATACATATGTGCTCTTGTATACCTGACTTTGGTACAAACCATAACGATTTTAACCAAACATGAAAACTAGACAAAAAAACGATGAGTAACTATGTATCATACATATGACTGTGACACACAAGATAAGTTATGTATTTCAAGTAGTTTGAATTTAAAGTGACTCACTACTCTAAAAATTACATGACTTGGAAAAACTTAAGAAACAGAACTACACGTACTTCAAACAGTATTTTTGTTAAGGGTGGTAAGTAGGTAAAATCTACCTGTCAGTGAGTTCCCTTGTCATTTTACCACGGTTCCCTACCAGTGTTTTTGTTAAGGGTGGTAAGTAGGCAAAATCTACCTGCGTTCCCAAGTCATTTTACCAGGGTTCCCTACCAGTGTTTTTGTTAAGGGTGGTAAGTAGGTAAAATCTACCTGAGTTCCCCAGTCATTTTACTAGGGTTCTCTACCAGTGTTTTTGTTAAGGGTGGTAAGTAGGTAAAATCTACCTGAGTTCCCTTGTCATTTTACCAGTTTCCTACCAGTATTTTTGTTAAGGGTGGTAAGTAGATAAAATCTACCTGAGTTCCCTTGTCATTTTACCAGGGTTCTCTACCAGTGTTTTTGTTAAGGACGGTAAGTAGATAAAATCTACCTAACTTTCCCCTGTCATTTTACCAGGGTTCTCTACCAGTGTTTTTGTTAAGGACGGTAAGTAGATAAAATCTACCTAAGTTTCCCCTGTCATTTTACCAGGGTTCTCTACCAGTGTCTTTGGTAACGATACTGTATAGGAACTAGACTATGTGAGTGGATGTGTAAATGGTAACGTTACTGTATAGGAACTAGACTGTGAGTGGAGGTGTAAATGGTAACGATACTGTATAGGAACTAGACTGTGAGTGGAGGTGTAAATGGTAACGATACTGTTTAGGAACTAGACTGTGAGTGGAGGTGTAAATGGTAACGTTACTGTATAGGAACTAGACTGTGAGTGGAGGTGTAAATGGTAACGATACTGTATAGGAACTAGACTGTGAGTGGAGGTGTAAATGGTAACGATACTGTTTAGGAACTAGACTGTGAGTGGAGGTGTAAATGGTAACGATACTGTATAGGAACTAGACTGTGAGTGGAGGTGTAAATGGTAACGATACTGTATAGGAACTAGACTGTGAGTGGAGGTGTAAATGGTAACGTTACTGTATAGGAACTAGACTGTGAGTGGAGGTGTAAATGGTAACGATACTGTATAGGAACTAGACTGTGAGTGGAGGTGTAAATGGTAACGATACTGTATAGGAACTAGACTATGTGAGTGGAGGTATAAATGGTAACGATACTGTTTAGGAACTAGACTGTGAGTGGAGTTGTAAATGGTAACGATACTGTATAGGAACTAGACTATGTGAGTGGAGGTGTAAATGGTAACGATACTGTATAGGAACTAGACTATGTGAGTGGAGGTGTAAATGGTAACGATACTGTATAGGAACTAGACTGTGAGTGGATGTGTAAATGGTAATGATACTGTATAGGAACTAGACTATGTGAGTGGAGGTGTAAATGGTAACGATACTGTATAGGAACTAGACTATGTGAGTGGAGGTGTAAATGGTAACGATACTGTATAGGAACTAGACTATGTGAGTGGAGGTGTACATGTAAATGGTAACGATACTGTATAGGAACTAGACTATGTGAGTGGAGGTGTACATGTAAATGGTAACGATACTGTATAGGAACTAGACTGTGAGTGGAGGTGTAAATGGTAACGATACTGTATAGGAACTAGACTATGTGCGTGGAGGTGTAAATGGTAACGATACTGTATAGGAACTAGACTATGTGAGTGGAGGTGTAAATGGTAACAATACTGTATAGGAACTAGACTATGTGCGTGGAGGTGTAAATGGTAACGATACTGTATAGGAACTAGACTATGTGAGTGGAGGTGTAAATGGTAACAATACTGTATAGGAACTAGACTATGTGCGTGGAGGTGTAAATGGTAATGATACTGTATAGGAACTAGACTATGTGAGTGGAGGTGTAAATGGTAACGATACTGTATAGGAACTAGACTATGTGAGTGGAGTTGTAAATGGTAACGATACTGTATAGGAACTAGACTATGTGAGTGGAGGTGTAAATGGTAACGATACTGTATAGGAACTAGACTATGTGAGTGGAGGTGTAAGTGGTAACAATACTGTACAGGAACTAGACTATGTGAGTGGAGGTGTAAATTGTAACGATACTGTATAGGAACTAGACTATGTGAGTGGAGGTGTAAATTGTAACGATACTGTATAGGAACTAGACTATGTGAGTGGAGGTGTAAATGGTAACGATACTGTATAGGAACTAGACTATGTGAGTGGAGGTGTAAATGGTAACGATACTGTATAGGAACTAGACTATGTGAGTGGAGGTGTAAATGGTAACGATACTGTATAGGAACTAGACTGTGAGTGGAGTTGTAAATGGTAACAATACTGTATAGGAACTAGACTATGTGAGTGGAGGTGTACTTGTAAATGGTAACGATACTGTATAGGAACTAGACTATCGGTACATCAGCTCACACACAAATTCAAATACATAAATTTAAAAACAAGAATTGAAAACCAAAGACATGCATTCATTCAAAATTCTAATAAAACACCAACACTAGGATTACTATATTTCTGTACTGTACGTTAATAAAGTTTTTCAAAATTTAAAATTCAATCCAAGAAGGAAAGTGCTCTTTGCAGTGAATGATTACCAAAGTTTTATGGTTTCAGATTCCTGTTCAGATTAAAAATAACTGGGGAAGTTTCATTGTTCTGTGGTTGGTAAATAATATACCATACTTCCGATTGTGAAATTAGGTCAAAATCTCATGACGAAGTAAGGTAGTTGTGTTTCACAACATTTAAAAAAAAAAAGATTTTAACATTTACCTATATTTTTCACTTTTTGCAACAATAAATATGCTAGTCAGAACAGTGACTGCAGCCCTCCCCCTCCCTGGGGTGAACTGTTAAATGTGTTTGAATCAAAATCAGTTCTCCTGTTCTCACTTGCAATGAAACCTGTAAATTTGTAATAACTGATTCAGTACAATCATTTCAAAACCACTTGAAGCTAAGTTTAGTTCGTTTCAAATTTTTTGTCCTAAAATTTAGGCGGGAAAATTTATGGTGTAATTGTCAACTTTGTTGTACAGTATATCACTTAATTCAGTCTTTAAAAATATTAGTACTAAGTTTATTCCTAATGCAGAGGAAACAACAACATTAAATTGGTTCAGGTTTCTTTTAAAATTCAGGCTAAATCACGGAAATTTTTTATTTATTCAAAAAAAATGTTTGCCTACTAAACTTTTGGTGGGAAAATATATTGTGTTATTGCCAACTTGCGTGTGATTCAAATTTCATTGGAAACCATACACCATTCGTAACACATGTTTCTTACGTTTTAGATGAATGAACAGTAGCTGGGTTGTAGCCAAACCTACGAGTTTCTCAGAATTCTTAGCTTTCAGAAGAGAAGTAATCAAATGTTGTTGTGTTTTTTTCTATATCTTGACTCTCACAACCTAGTAATCCTCAAAGCTACACTGTAAAACTGGAAATTTTGGCTGAAGACTTATTTTCGCTAATTTTGCTGAAAAACAAAAATACAAAAATAAGTAGTGACTAAAATGCCTTCTGGTACATGAACATAATGCTAGTAACACTACCAATTTGGTTATTAGTGAAAATTAGTAGTCTTTGAGAACTAGCTGAAAACTGTGACATCACAAAATTAACTAGTCGCAAAAAATGTAGATTTACAGTAATTATTGTTTGTGGTTGCCATAAGTAATCTCTAGATTTAAGAAATGAATTTTTTGACATATTTCTTAATTCAACCTCCCTTTACAAGGAAGAACAAAAATTTGTTGTGTTTTTGAAATTCAAGTCACATTGTTCGGAACATTATAAGTGAGAGTAAATCACTATTTCCTTTTGTAAGTACTACATCAGGAAATATCACACCAAACAAAACAAAAATAAAACAGTTCTGATAAGGAATGAAAATTACACTCAAAACCACTTCCTGTTGTACAAAAATAATATAAAATAACAAAACCACTTCCTGTTGTAAAAAAATAATATAAAATAACATCCCACACACTCCCTCATCTCCAAGTTTTTCCACTTGGTAACTAGTAACTCAAGAAAGTTCTGTATGTCTCTGAAAATACTTAGTAGAAAAATGAAATAGGATGACCAAATTGGAACCAAATTGTTTAAGTCAACCTAAAAAAAAATTAACCGTTATCCTGAACTATGTAAAAAAAAAAAGGTTAGAATGTTACAAAAAAAGAAAGATGACAAAATCACCAAAAAAATTTCAAAATCAAACAAATTTCAGTACCAGTCTTACTTATTTTTTGTCAAGTACACTTATAAAATCACATTACTTTTTACTCTGCCTGTCAACAAATAACCTTTCAGAAGTTTTTGTTGTAATTGAAATATTTGCAATGTTTTATTGTTCTTTGACCAAGGTTGTCTCACCCATCTTTACAAAAATGCCTCAGAGATAAGTGTAAACAGGAAGTGGATGACAACATTGACAAAAGGTGAAAGGTCAACAGTGTCAACTTTTCACCTTTCATACCACTGTACATTTTCCTTGTAAAAAATTGCATCATTTCTGATATTTTTACTAAATTATGCCTGAATTTTGAGCCAACACTTTTGTCTTTTCACTACAAATACTTTATCTAGAAACATTCATTGTCAGATTTTCAAAATTCTGCCAAATTTTCATCATTTTGGTAAACATTTTCTTTGTCAACATTTCAACATTTTTTCATAATTTTCAGAAAAGTTTGACTCAAAGTTATTATCCTTTCTCTACAGCTACATTTTCATGACAATTTCATTCTAAAATGTTCAAAATATTGAATAATATTTGAATATATTGTGATTAAAAGTGGATTGTATCTGTTTGTGATGTAGTGTTGTGAAAAGTGAGTCTATAGAATGAGTGTGAAAGGCTTAACAATTTTGGCGGGAAAGATTCCAACTGTACTTACCTGTCATCAGAGCATTACAAGTACAACACTGGGTTGACTGATTGCATGGACCATCCTACCACTATTAAAATAATAAACTCTGACGTGCTAAAACAAACACTTTAAAGATGCAGCAAAAAAAAAGTCATTTAATTCACTTTACTGAGAGTTTGATTATTTCAGCAGCTTTGTTCAAATAACACAAAAATATAAATTGAGTTATTTCACTTCTCCAAATGGTATGAAATAGAAATAGTAGAATTTGAAAATGTTGCACTGTACCATGACGACATAGACCCATAGATGCGACCTTGCGAGCCGAACTGTAACACAAGTTCGGATCTACGGGTTTAGGCTATCTGGCATTGCCATTATATAAACTTACCTGATGTGGCTTTTCTTCCCCCTATCACCACAAACCTAATCCAATTCTAACCATCCAATTCACTCACAGGCTTTCAAAGACTTGTTTATCAAATTTTACACATTCTTTTCCTGCCCGTTCTAAAATAATTCAACTCTCAAATTTCCGGCTTATGTGTACAGCGCCCTCGCTGGTTAGAATCCTATCCTTTCAGTGACCAATCAGGTTCAAGTATCAAAGTGGTGCCATGGTGATGTTGGACTACACAAGAACCAATCACATGTCCTCTTCTGTTCACTTCAAATAAAGATTAAAATTAAGTTCAAAGAGTTTCTGTTCCTTCATGATAGTTCCAATCTAATCAAGAGATTTGTTGCAAAACGTGAAATGTCACCAATTTTTAACACCGTTCAGAACAACGTTGAACAATAAATCCAACAAGGACCTACAATAAAAAATACAGAAAGATTTTTTTTTAGAAAGAAATTCAAATAACTACAAATAACACAACACAAATTGAAAATAAAATGTAGAGGTATTCTAATGACAAGGTTGACACTTAAAAAACATTTTGTGAAGAGGTGTGTGTGTGTGTGGGGGGGGGGGGGGGGTTAAATTTGCTTTCAGTTGTACTGGAAGTTAAGAACACTTCCAACACAATGAATTTCACTACAGAAATATTCCAACAAATCAATCATACATTTTCAAGGAGTCAAAGTCCATGACGAAGTCATTATTAGTCAGTGTCAATAAAAGGGAGGAAAACACACTCTCTATAGAGATGAAAGTATCATATTTTAATATTCAGTGAGTATTATATGGTATAATACCACAATTCTAAAATGATTCATGAATAAAAACAGTTAATGTAGAATACTTTATAAGGTTCATTCTGATTGGTTAGAAAACAAAGGAAACAAACACATCTATTGGCTGTATTATTAATGAGTAATAAAGTATTTATCTATGTTTTCCAATCAGTGACAACCTTGTAATAACTTCACATTGCCCAAATAAAAATGAAATATTTGAGACTGAGAGTCACTTGTTTTACGTAACAATCGAATGGAATTTTGTAATATTGTATGATTTCTGTCTGGTATTTGTGAAGACACATGTTCCAAATGAAATCATAAATACCAACTTTGAAAAAAGGATTAAACCTTAGGTGTGAATAAATAGTTGTCTGACAAAGCTAAAGAAAAAGTTGGCCCTGAACGAGAGAATAATCCTATTTTTGTAATCCTCATGGCTAAAGTGATAAGACAACACTAGTGTGAGAACCTGGGACTGAAACCTGGGCCTTTAAAACAGTATATTGGAATAAATTATGCTACATGTATACACATGTACTAATGTATGTCATTTATTAGATACAATACTGGTATATGTAAGTTAAACATTATCAGGAAATGTCACTTTTCATTCTAAGTAATTCTAAATTTATAAAACTAAAAAAAATGTTCCATTACCACAGCTAACCAATGTTCACTACCACAGCTAACCAAGGTTCACTACCACAGCTAACCAATGTTCACTACCACAGCTAACCAATGTTCACTACCACAGTTAACCAATGTTCACTACCACAGCTAACCAAGGTTCACTACCACAGTTAACCAATGTTCACTACCACAGTCAACCAATGTTCACTACCACAGCTAACCAAGGTTCACTACCACAGTTAACCAATGTTCACTACCACAGTTAACCAATGTTCACTACCACAGCTAACCAAGGTTCACTACCACAGTTAAGCAATGTTCACTACCACAGCTAACCAATGTTCACTACCACAGTCAACCAATGTTCACTACCACAGCTAACCAATGTTCACTACCACAGCTAACCAATGTTCACTACCACAGTCAACCAATGTTCACTACCACAGCTAACCAATGTTCACTACCACAGTTAACTAATATTCACTACCACAGCTAACCAATGTTCACTTCCACAGCTAACCAATGTTCACTACCACAGCTAACCAATGTTCACTACCACAGCTAACCAATGTTCACTACCACAGCTAACCAATGTTCACTACCACAGCTAACCAATGTTCACTACCACAGCTAACCAATGTTCACTACCACAGCTAACCAATGTTCACTACCACAGCTAACCAATGTTCACTACCACAGCTAACCAATGTTCACTACCACAGTCAACCAATGTTCACTACCACAGTCAACCAATGTTCACTACCACAGCTAACCAATGTTCACTACCACAGTCAACCAATATTCACTACCACAGTCAACCAATGTTCACTACCACAGCTAACCAATGTTCACTACCACAGTCAACCAATGTTCACTACCACAGCTAACCAATGTTCACTACCACAGTCAACCAATGTTCACTACCACAGCTAACCAATGTTCACTACCACAGCTAACCAATATTCACTACCACAGCTAACCAATGTTCACTACCACAGTCAACCAATATTCACTACCACAGTCAACCAATGTTCACTACCACAGCTAACAAATGTTCACTACCACAGTTAACCAATGTTCACTACCACAGTCAACCAATGTTCACTACCACAGTCAACCAATGTTCACTACCACAGTCAACCAATGTTCACTACCACAGCTAACCAATGTTCACTACCACAGCTAACCAATGTTCACTACCACAGTTAACCAATGTTCACTACCACAGTCAACCAATGTTCACTACCACAGCTAACCAATGTTCACTACCACAGTCAACCAATGTTCACTACCACAGTCAACCAATGTTCACTACCACAGCTAACCAATGTTCACTACCACAGCTAACCAATGTTCATTACCACAGTTAACCAATGTTCACTACCACAGTTAACCAATGTTCACTACCACAGCTAACCAATGTTCACTACCACAGCTAACCAATGTTCACTACCACAGCTAACCAATGTTCACTACCACAGTCAACCAATGTTCACTACCACAGCTAACCAATGTTCACTACCACAGCTAACCAATGTTCACTACCACAGCTAACCAATGTTCACTACCACAGCTAACCAATGTTCATTACCACAGCTAACCAATGTTCATTACCACAGTTAACCAATGTTCACTACCACAGTTAACCAATGTTCACTACCAGTCAACCAATGTTCACTACCACAGCTAACCAATATTCACTACCACAGTCAACCAATATTCACTACCACAGCTAACCAATGTTCATTACCACAGTCAACCAATGTTCACTACCACAGTTAACCAATGTTCACTACCACAGTCAACCAATGTTCACTACCACAGCTAACCAATGTTCACTACCACAGCTAACCAATGTTCACTACCACAGCTAACCAATGTTCACTACCACAGCTAACCAATGTTCACTACCACAGTTAACCAATGTTCACTACCACAGCTAACCAATGTTCACTACCACAGTCAACCAATATTCACTACCACAGTCAACCAATGTTCACTACCACAGTCAACCAATGTTCACTACCACAGCTAACCAATGTTCACTACCACAGCTAACCAATGTTCACTACCACAGCTAACCAATGTTCACTACCACAGCTAACTCATGTTCACTACCACAGTTAACCAATGTTCACTACCACAGTCAACCAATGTTTACTACCACAGCTAACCAATGTTCACTACCACAGTTAACCAATGTTCACTACCACAGCTAACCAATGTTCACTACCACAGTTAACCAATGTTCACTACCACAGTTAACCAATGTTCACTACCACAGCTAACCAATGTTCACTACCACAGCTAACCAATGTTCACTACCACAGCTAACCAATGTTCACTACCACAGTTAACCAATGTTCACTACCACAGTTAACCAATGTTCACTACCACAGCTAACCAATGTTCACTACCACAGCTAACAAATATTCACTACCACAGTTAACCAATGTTCACTACCACAGTCAACCAATGTTTACTACCACAGCTAACCAATGTTCACTACCACAGCTAACCAATGTTCACTACCACAGCTAACCAATATTCACTACCACAGTTAACCAATGTTCACTACCACAGCTAACCAATGTTCACTACCACAGCTAACCAATGTTCACTACCACAGTTAACCAATGTTCACTACCACAGCTAACCAATGTTCACTACCACAGCTAACCAATGTTCACTACCACAGTTAACCAATGTTCACTACCACAGCTAACCAATATTCACTACCACAGCTAACCAATGTTCACTACCACAGTCAACCAATGTTCACTACCACAGTTAACCAATGTTCACTACCACAGCTAACCAATGTTCACTACCACAGTCAACCAATGTTCACTACCACAGTTAACCAATGTTCACTACCACAGCTAACCAATGTTCACTACCACAGTCAACCAATGTTCACTACCACAGCTAACCAATATTCACTACCACAGCTAACCAATGTTCACTACCACAGCTAACCAATGTTCACTACCACAGTTAACCAATGTTCACTACCACAGCTAACCAATGTTCACTACCACAGCTAACCAATGTTCACTACCACAGCTAACCAATATTCACTACCACAGCTAACCAATGTTCACTACCACAGCTAACCAATGTTCACTACCACAGCTAACCAATGTTCACTACCACAGTCAACCAATGTTCACTACCACAGTCAACCAATGTTCACTACCACAGTTAACCAATGTTCACTACCACAGCTAACCAATGTTCACTACCACAGTCAACCAATGTACACTACCACAGCTAACCAATATTCACTACCACAGCTAACCAATGTTCACTACCACAGCTAACCAATGTTCACTACCACAGCTAACCAATATTCACTACCACAGTTAACCAATATTCACTACCACAGCTAACCAATATTCACTACCACAGCTAACCAATATTCACTACCACAGCTAACCAATGTTCACTACCACAGTCAACCAATGTTCACTACCACAGCTAACCAATGTTCACTACCACAGCTAACCAATGTTCACTACCACAGCTAACCAATATTCACTACCACAGTCAACCAATGTTCACTACCACAGTCAACCAATGTTTACTACCACAGTTAACCAATGTTCACTACCACAGCTAACCAATGTTCACTACCACAGCTAACCAATGTTCACTACCACAGTTAACCAATGTTCACTACCACAGCTAACCAATGTTCACTACCACAGTCAACCAATGTTCACTACCACAGCTAACCAATGTTCACTACCACAGTTAACCAATGTTCACTACCACAGCTAACCAATGTTCACTACCACAGCTAACCAATGTTCACTACCACAGTCAACCAATGTTCATTACCACAGCCAACCAATGTTCACTACCACAGCTAACCAATGTTCACTACCACAGCTAACCAATATTCACTACCACAGTCAACCAATGTTCACTACCACAGCTAACCAATGTTCACTACCACAGCTAACCAATGTTCACTACCACAGCTAACCGGTGCAAGTCGAGGTTTTCTTTAGTCTAGAGGCTATCCATTCAGTTTGTGAATCTAAAGATGTCATTAGAGATGACGAGATACCATGTTGGCCTCCAGACTAGGTTTTCTAAACTTCTGTTATCTCTTAGAATTAAAGATTATCAAAAAAATCTTGTTCATGACAAATATGTTTAGAGTTCATTTAAAACTGACAGAATGGAAATAGGTCAAATTAAAGATTTACGTTGTCATGGATACAGTTCTGTGTCTTTCACCAAAATTCATCTAAAGTCATATTAAAGTATAGAGATCACAGCAGGTGTTTTTTTTTAATCTTACAATATCCTTAATAGACATCTTTTATACAATGTTCAATTTTCAAATCCATTTTTTGTACAATATATATATCCAAGTCACAATTTTAAGTTATTCCTAACTTTAATGACAGGATAAAGTAAAATAATTTTAATTCTATTATTTTCATGATTGTTTTGAAATATCAAGTCTTCGTGATTATTTTGCTTGTTTTTTACGAATTCGATAAATTTGACTCCAAAACTAGAACGTGATATTTTAGTTGTTACATTTTTATTAAAGACTTGAATTATACATTATAAATTACCAAGACTTGCTCATAAAATTTAAGTGATAATAAACACTTTAGTATTAAATGAAGGTATTACAATCATGGTAATTGGGTCACCCATGTTGGTGTGACACTACCCCATGGTATACACAAAATGGAATAGTCCATTTGAAAGGATTGATTTTACTACTTTGAAAGGGAGTATAGCCAGGTGATTTGATGCTAGTAGATAACACCACTGTGAGTACTCGTGACAAGTGATACAATGTATGATATTACATATATAAGCCAAGATTATTTCTAAAATGTGATTGGTCCAGATTACATAAGACAAGATGATTTCTACAACATCATTGATGGTTGATCCACATTACATTTACATGCATGAGACAAGATTTCTACAATGTGATTGATGATTGGTCCATATTACACAAGATTTCTAGAATGTGATTAGTGATTGGTCCATATTGAATGGATAACTATAATATGATCACTGATTGGTCCATGTTACATACATAATGTAATGCATTTTCTATAATGTGTTTGCTCATTGGTTCATATCATATAAAGTTCTGTAAGCCGATTGGTCAATATGACATGAACTTACAGTGAGGGTTGAAATAGGTTTATCATACTGCACTTACAAGTTACATGTCTCTATGTACAACATCACCCCCATCCCCACCCCACCCCCACTCCCACCCCCACTCCCACTCCCACCTAGGACCATATCAGTCATTTTAACAAATAAAGAGCTAAATGGCATTGTTTCACATAATTACACTGCATCATTCTTACAGTTAAACATAATTTTTCTTGTAAACTTTCATGTAGGATAAATTTCATTTGTTGAAGTTTCAGATACTAAAATAAGCAATGGTTCCTTCACTTGGTTTGGTTAGTATTGTGATTTGTAATGATTTCAAAAGACTAATATACATGTACCTACCAAGGAAGTATCATCAAATTAATCTCAATTGTGATTATATATTTTGTTTTAGGACCACAGCAACACAAATTAGGACCACAGCAACACAAATTAGGACCATAACAACACAAATTAGGACCATAGCAACACAAATTAGGACCATAGCAACACAAAGTAGTACTACACAGCAACACAAATTAGGACCATAACAACACAAATTAGGACCATAACAACACAAATTAGGACCATAGCAACACAAAGTAGTACTACACAGCAACACAAATTAGGACCATAGCAACACAAATTAGGACCATAGCAACACAAAGTAGTACTACACAGCAACACAAATTAGGACCATAACAACACAAATTAGGACCATAACAACACAAATTAGGACCATAGCAACACAAAGTAGTACTACACAGCAACACAAATTAGGACCATAACAACACAAATTAGGACCATAACAACATAAATTAGGACCATAGCAACACAAAGTAGTACTACACAGCAACACAAACTAGGACCATAGCAACACAAAGTAGAACCATAGCCACACAAAGTAGGACCATAGCAACACAAATGAGGACCATAGCAACACAAAGTAGGACCATAGCAACACAAATTAGGACCATAACACAAATGAGGACCATAGCAACAGAAAGTAGTACTACACAGCAACACAAATTAGGACCATAGCAACACAAATTAGGAAAACTTATTTTAGAAAATATATTTTTTACTATATTTTAGAGGGTTTATTAAACATAAAGCAAAACTAGTAACTTTGGAAGCAAAAATATATAATGTATAGCTTTTCAAACACTATGTACATATTTTTATCACGGAATCTAAAACACTATGTACATATTTTTATCACTGAATCTAAAACACTATGTACATATTTTTATCACTGAATCTAAAACACTATGTACATATTTTTATCACTGAATCTAAAACACTATGTACATATTTTTATCGCGGAATCTAAAACACTAGGTACATATTTTTATCATGGAATCTAAAACACTATGTACATATTTTTATCACTGAATCTAAAACACTATGTACATATTTTTTATCACAGAATCTAAAACACTATGTACATATTTTTATCACGGAATCTAAAACACTATGTACATATTTTTATCACGGAATCTAAAACACTATGTACATATTTTTACCACTGAATCTAAAACACTATGTACATATTTTTATCACTGAATCTAAAACACTATGTACATATTTTTATCACTGAATCTAAAACACTATGTACATATTTTTATCGCGGAATCTAAAACACTAGGTACATATTTTTATCATGGAATCTAAAACACTATGTACATATTTTTATCACTGAATCTAAAACACTATGTACATATTTTTTATCACAGAATCTAAAACACTATGTACATATTTTTATCACGGAATCTAAAACACTATGTACATATTTTTATCATGGAATCTAAAACACTATGTACATATTTTTCATCACAGAATCTAAAACACTATGTACATATTTTTTATCACAGAATCTAAAACACTATGTACTTATTTTTATCACTGAATCTAAAACACTATGTACATATTTTTTATCACGGAATCTAAAACACTATGTACATATTTTTATCACTGAATCTAAAACACTATGTACATATTTTTCATCACAGAATCTAAAACACTATGTACATATTTTTATCACTGAATCTAAAACACTATGTACATATTTTTATCACGGAATCTAAAACACTATGTACTTATTTTTATCACGGAATCTAAAACACTATGTACATATTTTTTATCACAGAATCTAAAACACTATGTACTTATTTTTATCACTGAATCTAAAACACTATGTACATATTTTTTATCACGGAATCTAAAACACTATGTACATATTTTTTATCACAGAATCTAAAACACTATGTACATATTTTTATCGCGGAATCTAAAACACTAGGTACATATTTTTATCACTGAATCTAAAACACTATGTACATATTTTTATCACGGAATCTAAAACACTATGTACATATTTTTATCACGGAATCTAAAACACTATGTACATATTTTTATCATGGAATCTAAAACACTATGTACATATTTTTATCACTGAATCTAAAACACTATGTACATATTTTTATCTTGGAAACAATGACAAATGCAAGTTTTCTTCTAGTTTGAACTTAGAAAGTTTATAAAAACACTGATTTTATAGATAATTACAAGTAAACTAGTTTAGAATTGTTTTTTTATTTTTTTACACTTCATGACCTGTTTCAACAAGGGTAATATTGTGACTACAACTGAGACGCAGGAAAGCTATGACCCATTTACCTAATTTCTTAACTCAGAATCCCAGAGTCTAACAAAGTAATCTCTAGACAAAGACCTGCTGGTATTGATTGGAGTTTTAAGTGACCAATTATTTGTCACACTATTTATATAATTATGTAAATATTTAAATGAGACTAGATTGTCCTTTGTTAGTGACAATTTGATAATGTGTACTTCACAGGAAGTAGGAAACCATCCCATAATATTATCAAGTTTCAAGACAATCCTCTAACTTATAAGGTCAGTCAAAATTTCTGGATAAACCAAAAATATTATACCAAGTCACTGATTTGAAGTTTACGATATTCTCTCCACCAGTGAAAGCACAATGCTAACACCATCATTACCACCCAGGCCATCAAGTCAGAAGGGTTTCTGTCATACTGTGTGTTCCCCTACTATAGAGAAAGTACAACTGCTAACACCATCATTACCACCCAGGCCATCAAGCTTGGTAGGTCTCTGCCTTTCTTTGGAACTTCCAATGGGAGTATCCTACCATACTTACGTTACGTTATATTACATTGCATTACATTGCATTACATTGCAGCATTGGTTTGTTACATTACACTGCATTAAATTACATTACATTAATTTACATTACATTATGTTATATTACATTACATTATATAATTTTACAATGCATTACATATTTTACATTGCATAATTACTTAACTTCTCATTGCGTTAAATAACTTTTCTGTGCATTACATAACTTTACATTACAATACATTACATTACCTTACACTACAGCTTAACAATACATTACTTAACTTTACACTACAACTAACAATACATTACTGAACTTTGCATTACATTACATTATATTACATTACATTGCTTAACTTTACATTACATTACATTATATTACATTACATTACTTAATTTTACATTACATTACATTACTTTACATTACTTAACTTTATATTACATTACATTACATTACTTAACTTTACATTACATTACATTACATTACATTACATTACATTACATTACATTACTTAATTTTACATTGCATTACATTACTTAACTTTACACTACGCATGAAAACATATGACTTTGATTACACGATAAATGTGGAGACCAGTCCTAGGTCAACTACTGCTATGTCAGTCTAGATGAAATAACCCCTAGAGCAGACACTGAAAACTACTGAGGTTGACCTAAATAAAGTACAAGACATATGGAGCCGTGGTAACATATCATGCCAATATGTCTAAAAATAACCCCAGTCGTCAAACATGCCCCAAAAGGCCGTCACTCATACTATTGGACGGCAGGCATGCATGCACATGGTATAAGGCCGAACACCTAGACAGTAACTATACTATGTACGTGACAACATTGAGTAATTAATATATCGCAACTGAATGGTAGAATTGTCTAGCTTTGACTCCTTCTCTATAATACATTGGTTTATCTCTCTCTTTATCCAGATTGTCTTACATAATATTTCATCAGATTCAAGTTCAGACTGATGTAAGAGTGGTGCCAAGAGATGAAACAAACGTGTCAGCCAGCCAGTCAGCCAGCCAGCCAGCCAGTCAGTCCACTACATGGTTAATCAGCCGGTAGCTGTAGCACAGGGCTGCCACGTGCCATGGCAGTCTACAATGGAACAAACAAGTCATGACATCATACATTTATAGTTTTACCTCACAGATAAGTCCACATTTAGGTCGTGTAGCCCAACACTGGCCATATTGAATCCAGACACGAGATGGTTGATATTTCAATCGTTCTAGTCCAGACACAATTGAATACTTATCGCTCTTATTCTCCAAGTAAAGCAGGTATATAATATTCTATCTGATGTTGGCGTGGGATGCGCTGAAGAGAGAAATATTTGGATCTGCGCAGTGACTTCATTGTATATGATATGTACGTGATGGTGTGTGAATAGACTGCATGTAATGTCTAGACGGGTCAAACCACCATCTACCAGTATCAGGATGAAACACTTAGCTTGAACTCTAAGACCTTCTAGACCCGAGGCAACACATGCTATTTTTACTGATCAACGAACTCAGATCATATGATCACCCACAAGGGTTGGACACTTTCACACTGTCTCTGCTTCTGTATTTTTCACAAACCGTCAACCAACTAGACTAAATTGTGAATCGAAAAATGAAACGCTACACCTACGAAATTTCCGATCAAATCGTTGACGCCTTAATGCAAGTTCGCACCAACCAGGACTAAAGAAACACACCAAGTCTTGTGAATAACATATTTACGATTCAAAAACTGTCTACAAGAAAGTTAAAATAATACCAACGTTTTACCTGAATCTGCGACGTTTTTTTACAACTTCGAAGACGGCTTTGAAACGAGCGAGAATTTACGAAAAGAGACTTTAGCAAAACGACAGCATTAAGATGTAAGACATGTATAGACTGAAATCACTTGTAGCAAGTAGACATGCCACGAGAATGCAAATGAGATCACATGACCTATGAGTCACCAATATGCCTGGTGATGGCGGTGACCTCAACTGAGAGGTCACACCACTATCCCATCATACTAGATGTGCTCACCACAGCCATGGTGATTTACTATGAAAAAGTGATGAAAAAATAAATAAAGAAATGTCAGGAAATCTCACAGCACGCAGCAACTCGATACCATCTGAAATAAGTTGTTATATCAGAAAGAGCATCAAATAAAGATCCCAACTGAAATTGAAAATGACATCTGGTAACTCCTAGAAAGTTCCTCAGTGCTGACCAAGTAGAGCTTGAAACATAACTATTCACTGATAGAGTGGGAAATGTTCTGGGCGTATTGAAGAAAGGACAGGCTTGGCAAACTGAGTTAATTTGACCTGTTGGCCTGTGTTTGTCTCTCAACATTGATAGTATGAAGTGACAGAGATAGACGACCATTTATGATGTCTGAGTACCCAGCCACTCTATATTCACAGAGATACTATTTGTCATTGCTGTACAAACAACAAAATGGCGCCCACCGATCATTAAGCATGCACAGCATAGGAAACAGTGTGGTGTGACATGGCGGGGAGACTGTGATCGCTAGCGTAGCTGGGCGATGCTGAAATAGCGTAGTAGCTGCCGAGTGTTTCGCCACAATACCATAGTAGTCTTATATAACCCCTATAGTATATGACATGTACGTTGATGGCACTCTAGTATTTAGTTCATCAGAACCCTACAATGCTTGCCAGTCACACCAAAAATAATGTTTCTGGACGACCTGAAATCACTAAACTCTGAAGTGTACTTTTTTTACAGTCGACTGGACAAAGGTCAATGTTACAATGTCTTCCTGACATGACCTATTCTTCAACCCATTGCTACAAATTTACAAGACATGAGACAGACATACCATATCGTCTAAAATCCAAACCAGAATCTAACTTACCTATTAGATCCACGTTTTCTAAATAAGCAGCCAAACTCGACCCTCTAGAAACACATGATTATTTCTCACAGACAACGGTTAGCTTAGTATAGTATAGTAACACACAGGTTCTTAGTTCACAGAGTGAGTGGCAGGGTGACTTAAGTCAATGATTGAGTTGGCGGGAACTAACTCTAACACGCATGGCCCATAGACACGTGTATGGCCACCATATTGCCAAACTAAATGTTATTCATCACCATTTTTTAAGGGCAGTAATTACTTAAAAATCTAAAGTACAATTGACCAGCGTTTCCTCCAATTACAATTTTCAAATAGGATAGTATCATGATAATTATTTAGTTTTCTTCTCGTGGTTTATAGCACATTTTGCAAAACTATATCTTGTATAAAAATGAATAAAATTTAACAGTATGGATGTCTTTCCAAAGTTACAATTTTAAATTATAACAAAAATAAATATCGACTGTCTCCTCCCTTTTACCGTGTTTGGGAGGCCCTAACGGAGCATATATGTACATTATCGGTAAAGTACCATATTGCCATACATATTACCTAAACTAGCAGGCCAAAATTACAATTTAAAAATTGGACACTTTGTGTAGACTAATAATTATTGTCCACCTGTTACCACGTATCTGACAATATCACAGACAATACACCTCAATATAATGAACTATAAATAAATCATATTTTGACTTGTCTTTGCCTCCTAATTTACACTCCAAAAATTATCCTAGGTTAGATATCTTCTGTCTTTGTGATAAGGGTTTGACAAGAAAGGATAAATTGGCCCACATAAAGTACACTAAAACTGTTTGGCGACATACAATCTCATCAACTCTTCCAGAAGTAACAAATAAAGGAATGAAAATGAACAATAACGACTCAACGGTTGTATATATTTTGTCTGACATTGTCTGCCAGGGACGAGAAATGTGAATCACTGCAAGGGGAATGGTTTGCATACATATATATATCACTACCATCTAGAAATGCAATTCTTGTAACATTATCTGAGATTTATGAGCCAAAGGTAGCTGTCTTACATAAAAATACACCCTCGGAATTTTAAACCATTACATATATTTTCCCGCCCTTCCAATTCAACGGCTACACCACACATACATATCAGTACCTAAATCTCTATAAAGACATCATGTTGTCTGCATGAATACTGCAAGAGGTCAAAATGTAGCATTATAATGTAACTTTATCGAAAAACAATTGTGAATAAATGATTTTCTTGAAAGAAAGAAAAAAATTGTACAATTTGACCGACAGTGCGCAAGGAGCGTCTGTCTGAGACGAGGGTGATACTCACGTACGAAGTGTTCTGACAGATTTTTCATTCATAGTTGATAGAGTAGAGAGAAATCCTATTCAAATAGCATCTATCGGTTGACCAGTCTTCAGATATACTATTCAACAATTACAGGGAGGGGATGTTGAAAAAATCTCTTAAAACGCAGCTGTTAAGATACAACATGGCGACCTGTAGGCGCTGATACAGAGCTGGTCAATGTACAATGAATATGAAACCGGCAAGACCTCTAAACCGGTACTCAGCTACATGTTTTGTATTACACGACATTTGAAAAATTTTCAGACAGCATGGATGTGGCTGGAATACTAATGAGGTAGGTAGTCCTCCAACGATGTCATTGTGAGGGAGGGTGTGTCGCTTGAGGTCAGAGGTCGCCTCTTATAATTTATACCCACTAAAGAGTCTTTTCATCCACATTTGCAAACCACTGGTACCATGGCAACAACCTAACATGAGTCATCATATCTGCTGACCTGTCGTACACTGACCAGCCCAAGTACAATAGAGCACATTTATACACCAGCTATCCTCCCTGTCTCCTACAAAATGGAACAGTCTAGAACAAGTTAACGGGATGGAAAGTTGCGTACCTAGCCCAATGCAAATCTTACTCATCAGTTTCAGGGCAAATAAGGTTAATGTGCCCATGTGGACGAGGAAAGTAGTGACAACCAATCAGACACCGCACTAACCAATCAGACAGAATCATTTATTTGTGAATGAAGAATGATGAAAGAGAGTAGAATTTAACAATATTGAGACAGACTTCTAGTTTATAATGTCGCCAATTCACTACATGCTTGTCACATCACACATAGAACAAGACAACATGATTTCATTTTTGAAAATTTTACACAAAATTGTCGGTCGGTTTAATTTTGTCCTTCTTTTATTTCCTGATTTTGATAAAATGCTGACAAATGAATGTTCAAACAGAAATGGCTGTCAAAATCAATGTTTGACAAGTCCACATTTGACTAGAAAATAATATTTCCTATGAATCGAAAATTTTGCTGACACAAATTGTCGGCTGCTATATAAATTTGTCTAAATTTCATATTCTAATTTTGATGAAACTTGAAAGGTTACAAATTGGAGTCAGACAAAAAAAAAATCTGTAAACATTAATGTCAACAAATTCATACACGATTAGGGAGTATAAATAGAAAAAAAATATCATAAAAATAACATTATTATAGTCTCAAGTGATTTCATATTAAACAAATCGGTATAAATATGAATTTTTAGTTTTATTTGATAGATAAAATGGTGTCAGATGTTGACCTATTTAACGGAGATATTATAAGATAACATAGAAAATATGTAAAAAAAAAAAAACATTGAGAAATGATATGTAGGGATCATATGTAAATTTTATAGTTAAACATCGTAGACAATAAAAGTTTAATATTTTGAATATTGAATATTTTCAACCTTTTGGTAGACTAGGTAATAGGAGTATTTTATATGAGATTAAAACGAGACAGACTCTCTGGAATATGAAACCCTGCAGGTATAAAAAAACAATCAACCACACCAAATGATAGCATTGTTACAAGTACACTGCTGTAGGTTTATTCAACACCAACCTAGCAAATTTTCATTCAGAAATTCTTGTTTGGTGGAATTTGTATTCAATTTTAGTGGATTTTCCAATGAAATGAATCAATTCATCAAATATTGGAATTAGCCTGCAAAAATACTAAAGTTAACAAACAATCTATGTGTGGTTGGATTTTTATTTTCAATTGTCAGTAAAATCAAAACGAAGTAATGGCAGTTGACTAAATGATCAGAACTTACTACCCATCGAGCCTCCATTCCCCTTTAAAAAAAAGACTTGTATTTTTCGGTTCATTTTTTATAAATTTCAAGTCAATTTTGACAGCAATTAACTATCATCAAAAAAATGCCTACTCAAAAAAAAAAAACCTTCCAAAATTCTTATTTTTGGGGTAATTTTTTTATAAATATCAGTAAATTTCAAATTGAAATGATAGCAGTTTGAGTCAATCATCAGAATTATCAAATTCTTCAAATACTTCATAAAAATTAAATTTACAAATTTTTCAGCAATTTTGAATAAATGTTGAAATGAAATGGCAAGATTTATTTTAACTCAGTCGTTAGAAATATAATGACATGTAAAATCCTTGCGATTATTTTCAAAAAATGGGAAAAAATTGTGAAATTTTTGTATTTCTTTAAACAGATTGGATTAGGTGTGAATAGTCTGCTACGATATGACATGCCAGGTCAGTCTGCCAGACATAACAAATACAACCTACCAACTCATTACTAATAAATATCAAATAACCCTGCAACACATTCGCTGACCTTTGACCTTGACTTTCAGTTACTATGGAAAACCAGAGATGTTGCCATTCTTTTTACTTTACTTACCCCCTTGGATGATGGCAATGATCAATTTGAACTTTAACATTGATGTCTGAATACGAAAATCTTGTTTCTTCTAACTACCATTTCTACATAAAACTATATTTTGTATTAATAATAGAATATCTAATTTAGTTCACATATTTCATAATTTTGGTTATATACCTTTCCACTATCCCGCAAGAAACTTTAGTCATGCGATATCAAATTATATCATAAATTTATATGCAAAAATATCACTTGTCTTGTGGGTGAGAATATCTTATTAAGATCATTGCAATTTTAAAATATTTATTACCAAAGCAAAAGAAATATTTTTTTTTTTTTTTATTTCCATGTTGTTAAAAAACTTATGTGAAACACTGAAAGGTCTCCAATCATAAAACCATGAGAGATAAATTTTCTATTTTTTGAGTAAAATCTACGTACATAGATGAAATTAAAAAGGTGTAAATGATTTAGTTCCAATAAAATCATATTGAAAATGTTCAACCTAAAAATGCTTAATTAGTCACAGCAGATATTTGTACAAGAAAGTGAGAATTGTACAGAGAACAGTCAGGCAGACAGAGAGACAGAGAGACAGAGAGACAGAGAGACAGACAGAGAGACAGACAGAGAGACAGACAGAGAGACAGACAGACAGACAGACAGACAGACAGACAGACAGACAGACAGACAGACAGACACACTGACAGACGGACGAGAAGCTATTTAATTTGTGGATGACAGAATCAGGTATCCCTTGACATCAATCCACATACTATTTCATTAATATCTTAAGTTGACGAAAACCACACCTCGGTTTATATTCCAACATTCTCATTACAAACCGAGTCCTCTTTTTACAAATAACATGGTAAAAACAACAACTCAAACAGTTGACTGTAAATCCACATCAATGATTAATTTCTGGGGGGGGGGGGGGGGCTAATTTAGTCTAGTGACCCCTAGACTGCCAGAATAATTCACACAAAATGAGGTCAATGAATGCAACAGAAACCTTGCACTATGCATACAATGTAATCCTGTATCCAAACCAGACACCTGCATGCTATTCCATCTTTCAAATACCCTCCCACTACAGACTAATGTCTATATATATAAAAGGGCATCTGAGGACAAATATTTACATAACAATAGAACACAGTTGCATATATATATAAGTGTGCAGTGTGGCTGGCAACACATACTTAGATGACTTGTATCTGCTCGTTAGTTATCATTATTTTCATTTTTCTAATTAAGAAAATAATAATTATGGTATAGTATACTGAAAATTCAAATAAAAGAAATACAAAAATAAAGGAAAAAGGAAAATCGATGAAGAAATTCACATCAAATATACATGATGTCATGTTGAATTCATTGCAACATTTTATCTAAAAATATTCGTAACAAAAATAGAAAATGCAGATATTTTGTGAAAATAGATTTATAATAATTATATAGTAGGTTGTGTTCCTTTTGAAAGGACAAATAGAAAATGTAATTTCCAAATTATGATTTAAAAAGAATTTATTTATGCAATATAACACGATAATGTTTCTTCACTGCAAGTCAAAATAATTGACTGTCTTTGTGACTTGACTTTGACTAAAAACTTAATTAAACTAAAATTCTTGTTTTATCATAAACCTTTTATGAAAACAAATTTGTTTTGTACATATTTTCCTAACATAACAAGTTGTACCAAATCAATCTGTAAATGTAACAAAATTGACCTCAAATTGAACAAAAAATAATTTTTTATACTATGATGTTTTGATGAAATCAAAATATAGGAATAGATTCATAGATATTATCCTTACGAGACAAGTTATACCAAAATTATTATTTTAGTGTAACAAAACAAAACATTACAATTTTTTTTTCTTTTTATAACTTTTTGATGAAAATATAATTTATTTTGGATTTGGTTCATAGATATTATCCTAATTAAACAAGTTAACCCAAAATAAATATTTTAACCTGACAAAATTGCCCCCTACAGTTGAACAAAAGTTATTGTCTTTCAGTACTTTTTGATGAAAATATAATTTATTTTGAATTGGGTTTATAGATATTATCCTAACTTATTATACCAAAATAAATATGTTAATGTAACAAAATTACCCCTACAATTGAGCAAAATTGTTATCATTTTTTAAATTTTTTTTGAGAAATGCCTAATTTATTTGGAATCAATGAATTATATAGGTACATTGTATCTACTTTACCAGCAAAGTCATACCACAATTTGTATAATAACAACATAACAAACATAACAACATAACAACATAATATAACAACATAATCTAATAACATAACAACACAACCTAACAAAATTGCCAACAAAAACCAGTGGTTAACACCAGTGTGCCCTTTAAGTCAATTTGATGTGCCATTGACGTACACAATTTCTAGTGATACACCAAAATTTGGTGTTTCCCTATCACCTCTTACTATGAGGTGACTCACAAGAAATGTCAGTTTTTATCATATTGACCCACGACAACAAAATGTGGCTATCAGTGGAGGACACACTGGTTGTCATCCTTTAGAGTTTAATTGCATATAGAATTGTAGAAGCCTGATAATTAAATTACAGCCATTAATATTTTATCATTTACCAGTATTCATGAATTCATCTAATCAAATATTATGAATATTAATACCGGATATCATCATTTAATTTACAATATTCTATTGTATGATAAAAATTGCCAATCAAAACACATGTTGTTAAATGAAGCGTGTACAGTCTGCTTTGACTGATTGCCTAGGTCATATCAGTTGAGAAAAGTACAGAAAATTAACATACAGTGACCTCACTGGGCCATTCGATGGATTGTCTGGGTCATATTTGATGAGGAAAGAAAAGAGAACTAACATACAATGACATCACTGGGTCATTCGGCAGATTGTCTGGGTCACATTCGATGAGGAATGAAAAGTAAACTAACATAAAATGACATAACTAGATCATTTTATTAATTTTCTGGGTCACTTTGATATCAAACCAGTTCATAAAACTTGTGCATAGATTTTCATTCTTTGTAGATATCGTAATACTGATGAGAAATTATGATAAAATATTACCTTTGTTCATATTACCTTTATATCTACCTCGAGTTCCATAGAACTTTACCAGGAGTCTCCTTGAACTTTAATAGAACGTGTGAAAAACAATTTCTCTCAAGACAAATTAACATCAAAACACAATGTACATTGTGTAAAATGAAAACTGTTGGTTCCTTTTGAAGTTTTTTTCTGGAAAATACTAAAGTTGCCATATGTATGAGGATTTGGTATTTATTTTGGATTTTTAATTTATACAACAATTTTATCATGGCTTCCTACTTGAAAAATCAATGGGAAACAACATATGCCAACCAAGTCCTTGTTCACAACTCAATATACAGTATGGTAAAACATTGATAAATGTGTAAAAAGTTTGTTATTTTACTCACAATAACTTAGACTTTTTACACATTTATAAATATTTTGCCATTTCTTGAGTGACAAAAACAGAGTTATTCTATGTGTTTCACATTGATTTTTCAAGTAGGTAGCCATCATTAAATTGTTTTTAAATTACAAATCCAAAATAAATACCCCAATCTTCATCCATATGGCAACTTTAAAAACTTGGGAGGAGGAGGGTATAAAGTGGGAGGGTTCAAGTATTTTACCAACAGTTTTCACATAATTATAATGTACTTAGATATCCTTTTCCTAGACTTTGTCAATCATTTTCCATTAAAGTTTTCCCTCAAGTGGGAACAAGGAGAGATAAAACAACGATAATTCCCTATACAATCTACAAAACATTTCACCCTGGTTAAAATTTGAAGTGAGAACCCAAACAATTGCACTTACAGCTTACTGAGTTAACCTAGTTCTTACTGAGTTAACCTAGTTCTTACTGAGTTAGCCTAGTACTTACTGAGTTAACTTAGTACTTGCCGAGTTAACCTAGTACTTGCTGAGTTAACCTAGTCCTTACTGAGTTAGCCTAGTACTTGATGAGTTAACCTAGCACTTGCTGAGTTAACCTAGTCCTTACTGAGTTAGCCTAGTACTGTCTAGTTAGCCTAGTACTCACTGAGTTAACCTAGCACTTGCTGAGTTAACCTAGCACTTACTGAGTTAACCTAGTACTTGCTGAGTTAACCTAGTACTTGCTGAGTTAACCTAGTACTTGATGAGTTAACCTAGTACTTACTGAGTTAGCCTAGTACTCACTGAGTTAACCTAGTACTTACTGAGTTAACCTAGTACTTACTGAGTTAACCTAGTACTTACTGAGTTAACCTAGTACTTGCTGAGTTAACCTAGTACTTGCTGAGTTAACCTAGTACTTACTGAGTTAGCCTAGTACTCACTGAGTTAACCTAGTACTTACTGAGTTAGCCTAGTACTCACTGAGTTAACCTAGTACTTGCTGAGTTAACCTAGTACTTGCTGAGTTAACCTAGTACTTGCTGAGTTAGCCTAGTACTCACTGAGTTAACCTAGTACTTACTGAGTTAGCCTAGTACTCACTGAGTTAACCTAGTACTTACTGAGTTAACCTAGTACTTACTGAGTTAACCTAGTACTTACTGAGTTAACCTAGTACTTGCTGAGTTAACCTAGTACTTACTGAGTTAACCTAGTACTTGTTTACTTTCTATGTTTATGTGTATTTAGTATACTAATTAATGCCAATAAAAAACACAACTTGATATGCAATTAGCAATTTAGATAATTTTACGATGGAACATTTCAAAAATTTTAGTTTTTGAAAACATTTCCAGTCTTAGCTAATCTTTTATGTAAAACAATACTTTTAAATGCCAAATGGTTTTAATTCCAGGACTTTCCAGGGATGCATAAGTTTAACATAGCACAATGTAGCTATGAAAGGGTTTGAACTGCAGTATTTTCTCTGATTTCGAGGCGTCCATGAATCCCGAATAGAGAAAGGCCTGGAATATAGCAGTGTGTGTAGCTGTCAGTGGTATAGATAACAGGGATTTGTAACACTAAAGGGCCTCATTGTTAATGATTGTTACACTAGAGGGCCTCATTGTGAATAAGTGATCAGCCATGTTATTGAGGCATGTCTACAAAACCGATTACTCTCTACAGTTTGGATATGCTTTATGTAACAATACTGTATGTTACACCTGGTTCTTGGTAGACTAACTCAAACACAGCGACCTTCCACGGCTCCACAATAGAACCTTTCATTGCCCTTACTTTGGTTTTCCCGCCAAAAATCTCTCTCGATTGAAATGAGAAATTAGTGAATGATACTGAAATGTGAGTATTTGATTTGTTTAGAGGAGGTCTGTTGCTGTGAAAGCTGACCTGTAAACTCTTCAAACAAAAAGAGAATTATGTGAAAAGAGAAGATAGACATGATGTCATAGGTAAGTTATAGTACGACATGTACACATTGCCAACCTTCAAAAAGCAAACATTTCATACAATTTATCAAAGTTTTTTGACAACTTTTGGGATAATTTCAAAGTACCATTATTTTTACTATATTTTATCAAATAATACTTATTTCAATTAGAAAATTTCAAAATTGAAGGAATTTTTTTTTTCAAATTTAATAAAAACTAAAATTTCTGTAGTTAAAGTTAAAATTTAGGATATTTATCTACATCGACAAAAGGTTAACATTTTTGGATAAAAAAACTAAAAAATTAACGTTTCTACATGTCATGTACATTGTACGTCATATTAAACCAAATATTATGAATTTTTTTTAAATTATGAAATAATTATGCTAACAAAACACCTGTAAGCACACAACATCTTAGTTACATCAGGAAATGTAAGATTTTAGAAATGTCTATATTTTTACGAGTTTGATCCCAGTCAGTACTATAAAAAGTTTTAGAATGGCTCATCTCAATGGCTCACGTGACAAGTACTAAAATTATATACCAACATCTGGTAGAAATGGCTTGTTTACAGTGTTGTGTATTCAAATTTTATACTAGGTTCCTCCACAGTGACACATTTTCAAATCTTGTACCTGGTCCACAATCTTGCAAATATATACAATACAGTAAAACAAATTAAAATGTTGTACGTAATCTATCGGAAATGGCTTGTCTGTAGTATCAAGTACTATATTTTCATACCAAAATCTAGCAGAAATTGATCATTCAGTGACACATATTCAAATTTTTACCAAAATTTAGCAGAAATGCCTTGTCTATAGTATCAAAGTTGAAGTATTCACAATTTTACAAAATAAAATGTTTTCTAATACAGAGAATATCAGGTTAACATCAGATATTAAAAACTTGTACTAATATACAGTATCCCACCAGGACTGAGGTATATAGCTTAAAGTAGTAGATGCACATGCGTGAGGAGTAACGCATGTTTTTGAAGTTGGCAGAAATTTCTCTGATATTTGCGTGCCTTTTTGTAACGAGTAGTGACTATTTGATGCAACATATCGGGAAATAAACCTTCCCAGACTAAGTTGACCAAAGGTGGCATGGAAACTCGTGCTAGAAGTACCTCTGCCAGTGTTGCTGCCACTGAGGAAGGAGCTGGTGAGCAGAATAGTGCTGTCATGGTGGCTATTGAAAAACTGAGTTCCAGACTTGACCGCATTGACAGCAACCAGACAAAGTTATTAATGGAAATGAGGAGTTCTACCAAGGAGATTAAAGACGAGCTTATGCTGGAGATAGCTGGTTTACGCACTCGGGTTGAGAGGTTAGAACGTAAGGTTGAAGATAGCCTAGAAAATAATCTATCACATAATTTAAACAACAAGACTACCTTTGACCCAAACCGTTCAATCATTGTTGTGAACTTGGACTGAGGTATATAGCTTAAAGTAGTAGACAATATCAGGACTAAGGTATATAGCTTAAAGTAATAGACAATATCAGGACTAAGGTATATAGCTTAAAGTAGTAGACAATATCAGGACTGAGGTATATAGCTTAAAGTAGTAGACAATATCAGGACTGAGGTATATAGCTTAAAGTAGTAGACAATATCAGGACTGAGGTATATAGCTTAAAGTAGTAGACAATATCAGGACTGAGGTATATAGCTTAAAGTAATAGACAATATCAGGACTGAGGTATATAGCTTAAAGTAGTAGACAATATCAGGACTGAGGTATATAGCTTAAAGTAGTAGACAATATCAGGACTGAGGTATATAGCTTAAAGTAGTAGACAATATCAGGACTGAGGTATATAGCTTAAAGTAGTAGACAATATCAGGACTGGGGTATATAGCTTAAAGTAGTAGACAATATCAGGACTAAGGTATATAGCTTAAAGTAGTAGACAATATCAGGACTGAGGTATATAGCTTAAAGTAGTAGACAATATCAGGACTGAGGTATATAGCTTAAAGTAGTAGACAATATCAGGACTGAGGTATATAGCTTAAAGTAGTAGACAATATCAGGACTGAGGTATATAGCTTAAAGTAGTAGACAATATCAGGACTGAGGTATATAGCTTAAAGTAGTAGACAATATCAGGACTAAGGTATATAGCTTAAAGTAGTAGACACAGGACTGCAAGGTATATAGCTTAAAGTAGTAGACAATATCAGGACTGAGGTATATAGCTTAAAGTAGTAGACAATATCAGGACTGAGGTATATAGCTTAAAGTAGTAGACAATATCAGGACTAAGTTATATAGCTTAAAGTAATAGACAATATCAGGACTGAGGTATATAGCTTAAAGTAGTAGACAATATCAGGACTAAGGTATATAGCTTAAAGTAGTAGACAATATCAGGACTGAGGTATATAGCTTAAAGTAGTAGACAATATCAGGACTGGGGTATATAGCTTAAAGTAGTAGACAATATCAGGACTGGGGTATATAGCTTAAAGTAGTAGACAATATCAGGACTGGGGTATATAGCTTAAAGTAGTAGACAATATCAGGACTGGGGTATATAGCTTAAAGTAATAGACAATATCAGGACTGAGGTATATAGCTTAAAGTAATAGACAATATCAGGACTAAGTTATATAGCTTAAAGTAATAGACAATATCAGGACTGAGGTATATAGCTTAAAGTAGTAGACAATATCAGGACTAAGGTATATAGCTTAAAGTAGTAGACAATATCAGGACTGAGGTATATAGCTTAAAGTAGTAGACAATATCAGGACTAAGGTATATAGCTTAAAGTAATAGACAATATCAGGACTGAGGTATATAGCTTAAAGTAGTAGACAATATCAGGACTGAGGTATATAGCTTAAAGTAGTAGACAATATCAGGACTAAGGTATATAGCTTAAAGTAGTAGACAATATCAGGACTGAGGTATATAGCTTAAAGTAGTAGACAATATCAGGACTGAGGTATATAGCTTAAAGTAGTAGACAATATCAGGACTAAGGTATATAGCTTAAAGTAGTAGACAATATCAGGACTGAGGTATATAGCTTAAAGTAGCAGGTACGTCAGAAATGAAAGCCTTTAACTTTATGCTGTTATCTTGTTAAACAACACACAATGTTATTCTCATATAAAATAAAGAAAGAAACTTAGGGGTAACCATACAAAGTTTTGCAACAGAGGTCAAAATGATATAAAATTCAGCCATTTTAGGAATATGACTGTCAATCATGTGTTTATTATGAAACATGAAAGATTGTATAGCTGGATGGTATAAAACAACAACTAATTATTAATTTTTACTGTTTTATCTATCTACGACTATCGAAAATCTGATTGTCAAGGAAACTGGCCCTAGGGTGCATTTTAACTTAATTAGAGAACAACACTGTAGACAATTTTGTTGTGTAGCGCTGTTACCATATAATGATATTATCTAGATTACAATTTAGGTTACAATTATGTCTTAGAATCTAAAGAATCTATTATCACCCAGAACAGAAAAACCACAGGAATGACCTATGCTAAGTTTGAACAGCAAGCCATACAATGTTGCCATGGTTAATGTCACATAATCACTATGGTTAATATAACACATCGCTATGGTTACTATAACATATCACTATTATGGTTACCATCACATCACTATGGTTGCAGTCAAATAATTGCTATATGGTTACTGTCTCATAATCAGCTATGTCATTGTTACATAATTGATGGTTAATATTACATATTGCTATCATGGTATAAATGTCATATAATCGCTATGGTTACAATAAAGTATGGCTATGTTAAAGATCAAATGTTTGTCATTGTGAGGATGAAATTGGCACCTTGATTGAGACCAAATGGCTAACATTATTGTAACAAAACAAGAGTTATTCTGCCTGACAACATTTCAATTCTAAATAGATTGTAGACAGACACCTTAATACAACTATTATATAAGACTGTCTAGACACTGCCCTGTAACATGAATATTCATCACTTCTGATGAACTGCCCTTGAACATGAATTGTCAAGTCATCGTACAATGTAAACTGACAAGTCAGCACACTTATAATGGCTGCTCACCTGTCTATGAATGAAATATTTTTAGAACAGTTCTTAAACAAGTGTTATTTTGAAAAAGCAGTGTTCAAATTATTTGAACTTGATCATCCAAATTATTTGAACTTTATCATCTAAATTATTTAAATTGCAGTTTAAGAATTATTTCAATTCGATCATGCAAATGATTTGAATGGCATATCTTAACTTGGTTTTAGTCTTAAAATCTCATCAAAGATAACAATTTACAAATGAAAATATTTTAAACTTTAAAGTAGAAATATTAGGGACTGATTATTCCGACTACATTTGACTCTGGCGAATCTTTTTATTCCACCTATCCCTTACAAGTGGAATGTAGACAAAAATAGTAGACATAGTTGTTGACTACTCCTGTACCTTAAAATAGCAAGTTTTAAAATAACTTTGTCAGGGAAAATACCTCAAACGCACAATTTCCAACAAGGTATTGGTATTATTGAGACACAATACGACTGTCTTTGACCCATTGTAGAGAAAGGTTCTTTGAAAGTATGTCAAGATAACACCTGTATACAACATACATGACCCTCATACACCTATACAGGACATTGTTTACAAAGTTTGTTGCAGTAACTCAGAATCTAAGAACTTGTATATATTGTTACAAGTTTGTTGCAGTTTCAACTCTATACTGAGTAACACATTATTACTTTATTTAGAGTGTCACTTTTTTATTCTACATTTTATACATTGTTAGCAAGTTTGTCACTTTTAAACATATGTACAATTTATACATTGTTACAAGTTTGTCACTTTTAAACAATGTATACATTGTTACAAGTTTGTCACTTTTAAACATTGTATACATTGTTACAAGTTTGTCACTTTTAAACAATGTATACATTGTTACAAGATTGTCACTGTTTAAATCTACACTTTAAACAGTGTTACAAGTTTGCCACAGCTTTGAGTACACTTATACAATATCACAAGTTTGTCAGTTACATTTTGTATGAGTCTACGCTTTATACTTTGATGCTACTTTATGTATTGCTATAAGTTTGTTGCAACTTTGAGTACTTACACATTATCAACAGTTTGTCAGTACACTGAATACATTGTTACCAATTAGTCTGTACATTGTTATAAATTTACAACACTGAGTACATACTGCAGTTTCAATTCTCGCTACCTGCAATACAATTCTACACATCACTGTGGAGTCAAATGGAAGGAAGTCGCGCGACATCGCGTTCTAATGTCGACAACTACACTTCCGGTCGGCTATGTACAGGAATGTTTCTTTCCCATTTTCAGTTGTAGACATCTCTTGTAATTTTGCTCTGGAAAGATACTGTACATATTTAAATTTCCCACCTCAATAATTATATGAGCTTAAAACGTGCGTTTATCTTATTTGTTACAAATTAAACTGTTTGGAAGAAACATTCACGTGTATTGACATAGGCGACCAGAAGTGTAGATGTCGACAAATGCAAGCGCGGTCGCGAGACTGCGTTCCATTTGACTCCTTAGCGATGCATAGAATTGTATTGCAGATAGCGAGAATTCTACACTACACATTGTTACAAGTTTGTCAGTTTTGAGTCTTAGCACACTGTATACATTTTTGCAACATTGAGTACACATTTATGTTGTTACCAGTTTGTTACAGTTTCAATTCTATACTACACATTGTTACAAGTCAGTTTTGAGTGTTAGCACACTGTATACATTTTTGCAACATTGAGTACACATTTATGTTGTTACCAGTTTGTTACAGTTTCAATTCTACACTATTAATTGTTACAAGCTATAAGATTTGAGTCTAAAATTGTATATATTGTTACAAGTTTGTTACAGGTTTGAATCTATACTGTATACATGATAGTTGCAAGTTTGTTACAGGTTTGAGAACGAAAATAATGAATTTGAATTTAAGTATTTTTTGTATGACCTAGGGAGTTCAATGACATTTTGTATATGAAGCTAGGGGGTTCAATGACATTGAAAGGTCAAAGTGTGACCCTGGTCAACTTTAGGTCACACAAGTTTTGATATTGGTCTATTTGGTCAAAGGTCACAAAGTATTGAATATGTTACTAGTTTTATGGGGTCACGGTTGAGAGAGGGTGTACATGTATCTCAAAAAGAGAATTATTTGATTTTAATCAAAATTCACTAAATACATTAGGTCATGAAATATTCTCGTACAAACAATTCTACAAAAGAGACAGTTACTTGGTGTTTATTTTGGCTTTTTATTTCATCAAAACTTGGAATTGTATCAGAAGGGAAGGGGAAGATCCTTTGACTATTTTCTAATGATTTAATACTTATGTTTCAGCTAAGAAGACCCTTTGACCAGAAAGGGTTAGGAATGACCCAGAGACTAAGGATCGATGTCAAGAAAGAGCCAGAGACTTAGGGGATCAAGAAAGATCTAGAGAATTCAGGGGGGGGGGGGGGGGGTTCAAGAAAGATCCAGAGACTTAGGGGGTCAAGAAAGATCCAGAGATAAACATGGGGATCACAGAAGACCCAAAGACCAGACTGAGAGGAGATCAAGGAAGACCCAGAGACCAGGTGATTACATATGAACCGGAGATTAGGGGATCACAGTAGACCCAGAGACCAGACTGAGAGGAGATCAAGGAAGACCCAGAGACCAGGTGATTACAGAAGAACCGGAGATTAGGAGATCACACTAGTAGACACAGAGATCAAGTAAGATGCAGAGACTGGCAGGGGTGAGGGGAAGGGGAGGTAGGATTGGATGATCTGGGAAGACCCACAGATCAAAGGCAAGAGTGTATCAGGGATACTTGATGTCCTTGTAAGTTGTAGAAATGATAAACGTTATTGTTCTTCCCTTGATATCCTTGTTTAACAATTCATATAAACTATAGTACATGATATCATACAGTTTAATAAACTTTTAAGTATGCGATGTATCAAATTTCTACCAGGTCATTAATTTCTACATCTGTCAATCAAGTTTTTTATCTTCAAAAAGTTACATATTTCTATAACTGTTTTATAACAATATTATTAAACATGTTAATTATATAACAATTTCTTGCTACATTTTCATATCATCTGAAAATAATAGATTTCTGATAACGGTAATATTGGATGATTGTGTATTGATTTCATTCTATTTTTTTAAATAAAAAGAAATAAGTTGATCACATGATGTTCACTATGGCAAGGCCAGAAGCTGCCAAAAATTTGGCTAAACCCTTCTTGGTAAACCCAAATCTACAAGAAAAATGGAATATTTAGATGTAATTCCCCAATATCTTACTTCGTTCAGCCTAGGAAAATATGAGTGACCTAAGGGGCCTTGTCACTACGAGCCACTAGACGAGTACTGACAACCCTTAGGTCACTAGTATTTAAGTGAAGACAAATATTGGAAAATGGAATAATATACCAGTAATATCAAAGAAAAATCAAGGAAAGTAATGACAATTTTAACTCTTTGACTCGTATTTCGAACACAGCATAACCAGTGACGTAGACCAGTGTTGTTGTGACATAGACCAGTGTTGTTGTGACATAGACAAGCGTCATGACATAGACCAGCGTTGTCATGATGTAGAATGACCAGAATATATATTCCATGTATTTTTGTTCTAAATGGTTCATTCACAGTATAATAATCCTTATTGTTTATGCTTGCTATATATTAGCTATGATAGTTTTATATAAATCCTCATTTGTACTGTGTACCACCCCCACCCCACCCCCCCAACCCTCCCCATTTCTACTGTCCGTATCCCCCCATTTGTACTATCTGTACCCCCATAATCAATTTACTTCACAAGTGCTTGGCAAATCTTATAAAATCAGTTTGTACAAGTATATTTTAACCTAAGATAAATTTTGGCTCTCAGTGACTTCTAAAAGGTAAACTTAATTGTGAAGTCTGTTATTTTCCATTCAAGTAGGAAGCCATCATAAAAACTTGTTTTACAGATTAAAAATCCAAAATAAATAGCAATTCCTCATCGATATGGCCACTTTAACAAAACATTGTTGTAGACTAGACAACGACAGAAAGCTTGATGCTGTGTATAGACTGTCTGATTTAGTTTTCAAGAATGTTACAAAATTCATTTGAAAGGCGATGTTCAGTTCACATCTTAACAATGTGCTATAAATTTTACGACACAAAGCTATAAAACTGTCACAGAACACATGAAAAAAAAGTAGCATGGAAATCGAAAAAGGAACGATTAGCATAACTAGAGCATGAATACATGACTACATATAACTTTTTTATAAACGAAATCTTTTATGCTGTATATCAAATATGTCGATAGGGGTCACGAAGGCGGGAAAAAATTTGATTACCTACTTTCTGCATGTCTGCGTTTTAAAGCTTCAATAATGTTTTTTATTGAAATGTGAATATTTTCTTAATCCTTTTGTTTTTGTCAGAACCTACCCTCTCCCACACATACAATTTTAGCTATATTATATTCAAATAATGATCATACTGGTTATTTGGTAATTAATACTTATAACTGACAGACTTACAAAGTAAACCACCGGAGAATCTCATTGCTGGCAACCAATTCTCGAAATAAGAGGTTAGCGACCCACAAAAATGACAAACGTATACACAAATCAGTTGGCTGACTTCTGCAAAGTACATCTAGTTAACGATATTTCACACCTTTAGACAATTCACATCGGTTGAGAAAATACATGAAAATGTGACAAAAAGCAGAGCACATGCTTACCGTTCTTGAAAGGAGGTCAGCCCGTCTGTATAGTAGTGGAATGATACAGACGGGGTGTGATTTGTGATTGGGTTTGGGTCGCCACTTCACAACCTTTTCAGGTCAGGTTGTATATTCGGGTCACCAGGCAAGCGCAGAGATAGTAAGTTTAATAGTATAATGTGAATATCAAGGCATCAAAGTAACTGCAGAGATAGTAAGTTTATTAGTATAATGTGAATATCAAGGCATCAAAGTAACTGTAACATCAGAGGCAAGAATAAAATCTATGCAGTTTACACTAAACTTGATGATGATTTCACTGAATTAGAATTGTCTTTGTTATGTTGGTTTTTTGTGAAGAACTGTGTATCATGTATTACAATCTACATTAGGTACCAAGACATTGTAATACCCAGACTTCATCACTAAAATGAAAACATTTTGTAATAAAATTTCTGTAACTCTGTTTTTTTTACACAGCAAAATTTCTGTAAGTGGTTGCCGCAGTCATTTACAATAAGATGATAAAAATAACAGAGAAAGAATTAGTTATTACCTTGCCTCTTATAAAATACTCAAATAAGTAATTTATTGTATTCACTTTGATAGAAACCAACACATAAGGCAATGACTGTGACCCAGACTTCACTGACAGTGTGACCTTTGACCCAGACTTCACCTCACTGTACCTGACCTGATATTAAGTCATTTACATTCCTAGCACTACTAAACTCTATTCAACGTCTGACCTCAATTCTAATCAACGTCACAATTCATTGTATTTGACCTGAATTCCAGATCACAAAATTGCTTCTAGTTTTAGACATTTTTTTCAGGAAACGCTTCTCCTTCAATAATAGTGATGCCATAGATCTTGGTGAGGAGCTAGACCTTCTGAGATCTATGGTGATGATGTACATTATTTTCATATATTTTTTTACCAAACATTACATCTACACATATTGTTGGAGCTGATGGTTTCTACACTACATCTTGTACCAAAAGACATTTGGAACCATATCACCATCAGTTTGACAACCTAGTATTTTCACTCCAAAATTTCACAACAAATTTCCATTCAAAACATTTAGTTTTATTCCAGACCATTTACCAGCACAATTTTTTTTAAAACATTCTATTTAATATATTAGCAATTACTTTTTTTTATAACAAAAATATTTATTTACACAATTTTGATCCATTTAGTCCAAAATTGAAAATTAATCTCTGCTTCAATTAATGGATTTGTTACCTTCTAAATAATTTTGTGTTTTACATTTCGTGTTAAATAATGGTTTTTCTAGTTTTATTATATATTAGAAATATTCTTTTTGTTATATGATTTAGTTACTCAATTTTAAAACATCAATAATTTAATTCTCAAACTTTGAAATTAATCTCTTCAATTCAATTTGTTGTCATCTAAATCATTCCTTGTAAGAATTGTATTTTTTCCCGCCAAAAGTTGTGTTCGACACTTCATGACAATGACGTTAGCAAATATGGTGTCTTCCATATTTTTGAAAATATTTGCATAAATTGGAAAAGAAAGGGTAAAATTTATTAACTAAGTTTCTACTTCAAAGCAACGATCTGCAAAGGATAATAATCTGTAACTGATACAAAATATTAACAAACAACTAAGGCCTAAATTGTGTGCTTCCAATTCTACCTAATTTTATAATAGGTGGGGTAGGCAGATTTTTTTTTTTCATACATGTGTGAATGTCCTAGTTAAGGTTTAGTTATGTTTTTTGTTGTTTTCCATATGGTCTCTGTATTATTGTTTCCTATTATATCTACAGCCATTACAGATTAGAAGAAGTTTTATATTGTCTTTTTAAGTTGATGTCAGTTTCAGCATTCACTATTTCTTTCGAGAATTCACAATTTTCAAGATTTTATTATTTTTTTCTCAAATACATACAAAAATGCTGAGGGTCGTCAGTGAAACACTAGGTGGGGGTCGGGTAACCAGAACCAAATAATTTTTTTTTACACCTAAGAGAAAATCATTGTTCAATATAGGATAAAAACAAAATTTTTTCAGTTAGATCTCAGACCACCCAACCCCGTCTCTTTGTAACTTTTTTGGCCAAAATTAAAACTTTTGTTTAAACAACACAATGATTTAAATGAATCAATAGTATGTACTACAGGGAATACAAAGTCAGTACATGTATGTAGTAATGAAAATATAGCTCTTTTATTGACACTTTAGTTTAATGTATCTATTTAGTATACTAAAGTAATTCTTTCATATCTCAACTAGAATTTTTTTTTATAAATATTTAGGAATACAAAACAGACTCCATTAAAAGTACAGTTGTTTTTGTTGGACAAGAACTAAAATGGTTCAATACGGGGACACCCACCCCTAAAGTACAAGTTTTTTTTTTCCTACAATGAATGACTGATCTTCCCCTTGGTGGTAATAGTACATTGATGACCATCAGTCTTCTGTTGGGACTTTTTTTTTTTCAATAAAAGAAATTAACAACAGCGGAGAAAATACTGTGTGATGTTATTTATGAAGAATTGTATGAAAGCGAAAACTAATCAAACTTAAGTTTTGGCGGGAAATATCAGACTACATGAAATGACCCGTGTACATGACCTTTCACCTGTGTAAATGACCTTTCACCTTTGTATGGATGTCTGGTTATATGATGTATTTCTTAAGGATTTACAAATTGGACATCACACACCTTTTACATTATTTAATAGTACAATGCAGGTTCACCATAATGCAAGAAATATCGATGGCACCATGGAATATTTGAATTTGGTCATTTAAGTATGGAGAAAACCTGACCACACAAGAGAAGAGTTTACACGTAAAAAAATTTAAAAGGTTGCATTACTCTTGATTTTGCAGCATGCAAGTAATACAATAACAAATAAATTGGATCTAATTGTGTACCAACAATTACACGTATGCAAGCTAACTGAGGGGTGAACAAATCATTTTGTGAACTGTAGTCCCCAAACCAGTGCCTTAAAAAATCCAATGCTCCTGCTGAAATAATTAGTGGTCCAAGGTCCCACTAATGTGAAACATTAAATCTTACCTAAGAATCTGTATATTCAGATGACTTTTTAACATAGTTATTAACAGTAAGGTACTGGTCCTACAGACCAGACAAGGTAAAATTTGTGTGGTCCAGAATAGGACCAGTGGATTTGTTCACGCTTGCTAACTGGTTGTCTGATAAATTAATCTGATTGGTTGCCTTCACCTACAAATTAATCTGATTGGTTGCCTTCACCTATAAATTAATCTGATTGGTTGCCTTCACCTATAAATTAATCTGATTGGTTGCCTTCACCTACAAATTAATCTGATTGGTTGCCTTCACCTATAAATTAATCTGATTGGTTGCCTTCACCTATGAAAGGATCTGATTGGTTGCCTTCACCTATAAATGAATCTGATTGGTTTCTTCCACCTACAAATGGATCTGATTGGTTGCCTTCACCTGCAAATGGATCTGATTGGCTACCCACACCAACATATGAATGTGACTGGCTACTCACCAACAAATGAGTCTGATTGGTTAACCTCACCAATAAATTAAACTGGTAGGCTACCTTCAGTAACAAATAAATATGATCAGCTACCCTCATGAACAAATGGATCTGACTGCTACCCTCAACAATAAATTAAACTGATTGATGGATTTTCATCAAGTTTGAAACAGGTAACATGTCTTACTGAGATATTTTTAGAAAGTTGCACACATCTCCCAAATTTGCCACTCCCATAAAATAAAGACATTGATATACAAGCCACACACATAAAAGTCATTGATATGCAAACCACACCCATAAAATAGTCATTGGTAAGCAAGCCACACCCATAAAATAGTCATTGATATGCAAGCCACACCCATAAAAGTCATTGATATGCAAACCACACCCATAAAATAGTCATTGGTAAGCCAGCCACACCCATAAAATAGTCAAGTCATTGATATGCAAGCCACACCCATAAAATAGTCATTGATATGCAAGCCACACCCATAAAATAGTCATTGATATGCAAGCCACACCCATAAAATAGTCAAGTCATTGATATGCAAGCCACACCCGTAAAATAGTCATTGATATGCAAGCCACACCCATAAAATAGTCAAGTCATTGATATGCAAGCCACACCCATAAAATAGTCATTGATATGCAAGCCACACCCATAAAATAGTCATTGATATGCAAGCCACACCCATAAATAGTCATTGATATGCAAGCCACACCCATAAAATAGTCAAGTCATTGATATGCAAGCCACACCCATAAAATAGTCATTGATATGCAAGCCACACCCACCAGACAGAGTTAGTCATCAACATGCAAAGCCACACCCATAAAACACACAATGATTGATTTGTGTATTGAGACAAATTGATGAAATGGAAGATTGTGAGATTATTTGCATACTAAACGTTCTCTTTTTGAAAACATATTCTCCGTTAATGTCTAATATTTAATTCTATATCACTTTCATTTAGTATGTGAGGTAGAACTAACTGCAACTTATTTTTTAGAAAAAAAATACAGAAAGACATTTCAGAAATGTTGGTGTAGACAGTGATAAAATATTTATCTAGTTGTCGGCAGGAAACCAAGTCAAGTTTATACATGTTCAGGGATAAATGTTTTACAATATGCACTTTATTTTTAACATTTCTTTGTCATGTTTCAAGTTTTTTGTGATAGAATTATGCCTGTATTATAGCGTATAATAACCTTGTGATTATGTCTACTCAATGAAACATTTAGTTTGCATAACAAGCTTACAAAGTACACAAATCCCACTTCAATTTTCTGATCAAAATTGTTCATATTTTAAAAAAATTGGCATATTTTAATTTCATTTTAGACTACAATGATGAATGATATCACATATTAATTGTTTGATATCATAATTATTTTGTAATAATATATTTACACTAAGAAATTAAGAAAATTAATTAATTTGTAAATGAAATTGAAAAGATTGGCTGAGTCACAGTGGCCATATTTGTTGATGGTGTAAATGTAATGTTGAGTCAATTTGTGACTTTTTACAACTCTAGATCACATCAGGACAGAAGTGGACATGAACTGTTTTATTTGAATTCAGAATCCCCATGAAAGTAAGTGGTAAATTTGGCAAACTATATAAATAATTATATCATACATGACCAAGGTTCAACAAAAAACATGGAATATATACCCTGGTTATTCTAAGTCACGACAACGTGCTAGTGTCCCAAGCTATAGGGCAAATATATAGAATTAGTCACTAAAATAAAATAGCATTTAAACCAACTGAACAAAAGACAACAACTTTTAGGGAAATAAATTATTCACTTGAAATAATTTTGGTTAAATAAGATCAATATCATGTACCTGCACTTTTGAGAAAATAAATAAATAAATAAATACTCCCAAAAAGTGGATAAAAAAAGTTCACTATTTCCATAGAAGTGCCTGCATATTGAAATCTGAGGGATATTTTTTTTGAGATTACAAAAAATAATGTTTGCATTTTAGTTATCAATATCCTTTTTAATGGTTAACCAATGTTGATAACAGACAGAGGGAGTTAGTGTGCTCTCTAATGATAGCTAAATTTTGTTGTGAGTCAAAATGATAAAAACTGGCATTTGTTGTTGTGAGTCAACACATAGTAAGAGATAGGAGAATACCAAATTTTGGTGCAGCACTAGAAATTGTGTCTGTGCATCAGTGGCACATCAAATTGGCACAGGGCACGCTGGTGGGAGTTACTCACTTTACATGCACCCATGTACAAATGTTTTAGAGAAAAACTGGATTATATACAATGGTCGTTCTACATCACGACTACCATAAACGAGTCTACAAAACTGGTTTTGAGGTACTCAAAGTTCAAGTCAAAACATTACAAATCGCTAATTATTTTTTCTTCGTTTTCGATTTTATGCGTAAGGAGATATAATTATCTTATTTCCCAATATTTTTCTTCATTCAGCTGGACAATACTCATTACCCGAGTGTTTTGTTACTACTCGTCTAGAGACTCGTAGTGACAAGGCACTTTAGGTAGCTTGTAATTTCGTTGGCTGAATGAAGAAAAATATTGGGAAACAAAATCTAATATCTTTAAATGTATTGTTTCCTTCACCATTTTACAGAATAAATTTGGGTACAAAAATACAAACATATCTGGCCTAGTATGTTAGTGTTCCTTGCCTTGTTCGTAATTTTTCAATTACAATTATTTTCTCTAAAAACTTACATAACTTGCAAAGCTGCCATCTTGAATATCATGAATGGGAAATTGCATCATGGGAAATATGATAATATCAATCATTTTTGCACAAATGTTGACAGGATTAGTATCTTCTCTTTCTCTAAATTCAAAATTTGCATAAATGTTCTGTGTTACTCAAGACTTCACTGGAAATATTTTTAATGTAAATTATATTGGAGTCATTTCTTTTCTAAGCAAAGACTGACTTAAACTTTACAGAAAAACATGTTTAAGAATCCTTTTCTAATTCTGTTTTAGTAACGAAGAAGCTGTGAACTTTAGTGAGAGTGGATAGATAGATTGTGTTACTTTAAGTCTCTCACTATTTCTATCTTTACTCAACACATCTGATTAAAATATATTGTATGTCCATTTTTTTGTCAATTTGATGTCAATGTTTGCCCAACTTGGAAGAGAACAAAGTGCCTGCAAATAGCAGATAGAACTAGGTCCTGATTATTGTGGTTTCAATGATGAATAAAGTGGAATTTGTGATTAATTGCTGTAGGTAAGTGGGACTAAAAATGTATATTACCCATAATACATCATTGCATACATGTTGATAGGAAATTATCAAATTCGAAGAAAAAAAACCACCCAAAAGCTGTTGACTTTACATTTAATTTGAAACATCACAGTTGAAAGTAAAATGTAAAGTTAAACAAATTGAGAATATACTCAAACACATGATGTACGTCACCTTTGAAGACGGAGGTTACATGCATCGAAATTCCTAAACGATTTCAGCTAAATACTTGCAGGAGTAAATATCGACTAAATATGTCTACCGTTTGGATTTCACATACTTGTATGTGGACAAATCTTTATAATTACTCCTTTAATCTGCTTTCTGGAGTAACCCAACTCTCACAGACTTAAAACGACCCGGACAGAACAGTGAGATATTTTCTATATTTCCCTGCCAAGCCCTGAATTGGAAACATATCTAGTTTAACTTTTAAATTTCTAGTTGCGGAATTGCAAACGGAGACGAGCTGTCGGTATGCACTCTACGCCCTAGAAATCCACTGAAATTCCAACCCTTTCTGCGTTACATGTACTCTAAATCTAGCGCATGTAATGAAATCCGATATTACGATACAGTTTTGAAGACTAAACAAGCTTTCAAAAAGTTTTTGAACATTGTGTTGCCGTTAGATATATTGAGGCGTGTGAAAATAAATCCGTCTGTGGAACGTGTCAAGCCATGTGGGCCGCCATCTTGGATTCCGACAACTGAGCCTGATTTGGAACTTCGAACATTATGGTTGAAATTTGTGTTTCTCCAATAAAGATTATTCGCCATGAAATTAATTACTTGAAGAAAGTGAGATAAAAATATTATGCGATCCACTTGAATAAAGTCACATATTACTTATTCGAAAATTACGGACAGAAAGTGGGACAGAGTTGTCGAAAGGTCTACACTTCCTGATCGTCTGATGCAGCGATGTATGGGACCGACAATCTAGCCATTTTCATATTTTTTCAACATTTACAGAGAAATTTGTACGTGGCTTCACTTCTTTCATGACGTCAGAGTCGAATTCAACTTGATCTATAACGTCATATGTGTTTATGTTGGGTGTAAAATATTCTATATTTTAGAAGGACTACTGGTTTTCTATATTCAGACTGTCGACCGCCGCGCCTCAAACCAGGCTACCAGCAAATGAAACAACAAACTTCCGTTATGTTGATCCCGTATTTTTGATACCAGAACAGAAATATAAAATAAAAAGGGAAAATATTCTTTCATTATGCCAAGTATTTGTATCGCTAGGCTACAGAGTAAATTAGACTTAGCAATTAAGACATTTTTGCGTAATAATATCAATATAACGGCCACCATTACAAACTACATGTATCGTGGCAAGCGCTGACAGTGATCACTATAGCTAGCCGTTGGTTTGACTCTGAATATGCCTTCAGGAAATGTTATGACAAAAGATGAAGACTTTCCCAAATGTGAGACATGTAGACTATGGCATGAGACGATTTCCATTCCCCGACAAAAATAACTGATTAGTAATATTATTACACATAGAACCATCAAGTTGCTTCTAAGTTTTCTTTCTCTCGATCTCGCTCTCTCGTGTCTGTAGAAAATTAGAAGTGCTCGGTAAGTAAATGAAAAAAGAAAAGAAAAAGCAAAAACATTTTCGCCGGATAACTTCACAAATTGTGATAACTTAACACAATCCTAAAGTGAATTTCTAGTCTACAATTTCTTATCTTACATATGTGTGCATCTGTGGGCCGTCTGGAAAATACGTTATGTTACAACTGAGATGACCCAGACGTGAACCCAATCTCGACTTTGGCGGTTTGCCATCTATATTCGTTTCACTTCACCTACACACGTGTTCGCTAGGACATGGTATTCGAAAGATTTTTGACCATCGTCGTCGCTTTCCAACTTTTTTTTTCGGGCAGGAAATTGTAAATTAATTGACGAAATATTTGAAGTTATCTGTTCATGAATGATTCTTCGTGGAATTATATTGTAACGGCTAAAATGTGACCTTCTGACTCCGGCAGACAGTAAATAAGTGGTGACGTTTTTGATGCAGCTGTGTTTACTCCGCGAGTACAACAACCGTCAACTGTTTCCAAGCCGGCCATCGTGATCGACCTCAGTACCCGTCACCGACATTGAATTATTCGTCACATTTCTATCGACAACGCCTTTTTCATGACCCAATTTCTCTTTTATTTAACTATATTTACCATAAATGTCGGCCACCATAGTAAGGTACACATATACCGGTACAATGACTTCGCCGACACTCAAAATACGTGATAACTGATACCGGTTTGGAGTGTCGCATGAATAACTTTAGTTTTTTGGAAACTTGTGTTTTAATTAATAAATAAAACCTAATTTTTGTAGATTATAAACTTAAATTAAGTAACGTATAAAATGCAACAGTTATAACTACACCATACACCTTTACGTTATGTATATATCTCACAGCTGTAACCATAGACCCGGCACGAAGGGGCTACGCTGTAACTTAGACTCCAACGTTTCATATGACACAACAAGTTCGAAGGTGTCAGACGGCTATTCACTTCATATGTGTATCGATAACATAATACCCACTGACACAGAGTGTACCAAAAACCACAAAGACGGACCTTTCTGATCTGAAGTATGACTTACCGGTACACGATCGTGACTTGTGCAGACAGAATGTACTCTTCCAGTGGCGAACTGATTGTAAATGCTAGCTGTCTAGACGACCCCTCGTCATACACGGGACTAGACAGCCTGGCATTGATCATATGCAAATTAAGCTCTCGGCTGAAGCCGCCATACAGTCGAGTGCTTTTACAAGTCTTGACTTACTTGCCGGTAATCCCGTGTGACAAACGCTGCTTTTTCGGAGAGTACACGATTTAATTACGTACAAAACTGCACCAATATCACTGTATATTATATGGTTTTTATTATTTTGTAAAATGTAGTGAGATTTGTTACTAAATTTTCGCTCAACATACTAACGACAGACCAGACGAAATGTAAATTCTCCCAACCGTAGTACTTGGTTCAAAGGAGAGAGGCGGGCATTCGGCCATTAGCGCTCAAGCCAAGTTGACGAACTGTCAATCAAAGCGACACCTCACCTCGGACAGCCAGACAATCTTTTATACTCTCCTGTTATGAAAAGAAATGCCTTCTGCATGTGACGCTGGTCTGGTATTTGATGTGACTGAGAGGTTATTGTGACCTTTTCTTACGAAATTAGGTCACTTCACTGATACGTACGCCCTCAACCATGTCAATGTATGCTCGCGTTTCCGTTACCATAACAACTGTGATGTCCTAGTACTCTGCCTGCAAGTACCGTGTACAACGCAAACCGTGTGTATGTACGTACTTGTATTAAACTAACGGAACCGTTGCTTTTTCCGTGAGCCGTTATATGCAAATTTACACAGGTAAAACAAGTGAAGGTGGCAGACGGTCGTGAATACATAGAAGAAACAAAGCGACATTACGTAACAATGCATTAAAGAAAACGTGTCCTTTGAGTATATTGTGGCTGACCTGTCATGTCGATCGCGGACGTCTCGGCGCGTTTACGCGTTTCCCTGATTCTACGTCGACGCTCCATGATTAATCGCATGGTCCACTTTCTTTCTGTGAAGCGGGTAAGTTTAGAAACACGAGAAGTGCCCCCCCCCCCCCCCCCCACGCGTGCTCTTGGGTCCAAGTGCATAAGTGGGCCTTTGGAAGATTCGAACTTGTCATTTTTTAGAGTACTTAACTATTGCCAAGTTAGAATGCATAGCAAGGAAGGACCATATCGAACTCATACATCCATATCATGGTAAAAATTCAAGCCCTTTTCACGGCATCAGTAAAACACACATCACCAGGATTTCTCCTAAGCTCTCGACATTCAAGGTGTTGGGTGCATTAGTTGCCTTATTTTACACTGGTTAATTTTGATATCTCCTTCACTTTGACGTTATTCGGGGCCGGGAAATCGGGTAAAAAATACAGACCAGCTTGTCATTACAAGCCTATAACTATGGGTTGCAACAGCGCTATAGACAGGTTGTAAAAGTTGATATGGTAGCATTAATGCCAGCTCAGACAAAATTTGCCATTATTTACTATTGTATTTGTTTTAATATTTATTTTCCTTTCTTTTTTGTTTGTTAAAGAAATCAGAATGTACGCCCTACGAGTTTGGTTTCTACAAAATTAACATATTGATAATTCGGGAGACAAGGATGGCACACTGTCCCCCGAGGGTACGAAGTTCGGGGGGGGGGGGGAAACCCCTCCTCAAGAAAAGCGATTCCAATCAGACACACACGTTTGATCTGATTATTCGCCATCGGTAGGTTGACATATTTCGGGGAGTTTATACTAGCAAACAATTTGGAATAGTTATATCAAGTTAGGAACTATTTTGGGTGAGAAGTTACATTTCAAGACTAACACAGACTCCATTCAAAAGAAATGTCAATCTAGAGTTTACTGTTCGCAAAAAATGTAAATGCCAGTGTTGCAGACATTCTACTAAAGTTTTATTGAGTCTGATTTAACAATTTTCTTTTTTGTGCTGGTTTGGTAGTCTAGGGACTAGCTACAAGAATGTTTTGAACAAGATTGTGAATCTGTGCAGTAAGGTAGTGGGTGAAAAGCAGACTAATTTGAATGAATTGTTTACATCTCGTATACAGAAAAAAAACTTGCTAGGGAAATGGTATCAAAGCTACTTGAAACTGTCCGCACGAAAGTTTGGTGCGACATGAAACTGTTCATATCAGTGATATGAACAGTATGTACGATCACGAGATCAACAACATGGGGCTAGTCAATTCGAATACACACTATACACACGTTTTGCAGATTAACCATGACTGGTTTGTTAGAATCATCTTTTTAATATTCCGTTTTCCTACATCAACGGAATATATTTTTAAAAAGAATTGTTATTTCAAAATAGTCCAAGATGGATCATGAAATGTACCACCTTGAACTGATTTTGAGTTGGGTCATGGCATTCGTATTTTGTCGAGACAGTAAAAAATCATCTTTTTTTTTTTTTAAAGAAACAGAAATTTCAGATTTCCAGTCGTATTGACAACCCAACTCAATATTCCCACTTTCCCACTCCCCGGCTCTGGAAGCCGAAACACTGTCAACCCAACATAATTAGTGAAATCAAGTAATTAAACCATTTCCTTGAAATTTTACTTACCTTTGTAACGCTGTCTTCAACATCAATACCGCATCACTATATTTCACTTTCCTTGGTTTATATCAGGGGAAAGTTTCTTCGAGAGATTCATCTCCATTTCTGCTTACTTTTATTATCAACACCTAAAACTTGCATCGTAGTTCTGTGACAGCTAATTTGCCTTCTAATCCAAGTCTCTGTTTATGTACATAATGATCTATGCCTATGTTCATCAGATCGACGAGCCATCCACTCACATATGTGTTTCTACTAGTTTATATATATATATATATATATATATATATATATATATATATATATATCTGTCAGCTGTCTGTCTGTCTGTCTGTCTGTCTGTCTGTCTGTCTATATATATATATATATATATATATATATATATATATATATATATATATATATATATCCATCCACCCACCCGCCCACCCACCCAACTGTCTGCATGTCTGTCAGTCCGTTCATCTGTCCATACATATATGTCTATCTAATTATCTATCTATCTATATATGTGTGTGTGTGTCTATCTTTCCATCTATCTATCTATCCGTCGGCGTAAACTTAACTAGCAAACATCCAAATTTCTTTTATGAAAAAATAGTCTGTCTGTCTGTCTGTCTGTCTGTCTTAACGTAAACTCTTCTGTTCAACTATTTAGCCATGTCCACATCTATCGCTATCACTGTGTTATCTTAAACATTTTAAATTGTACTGTTAGAACTAAAAATCCATTTACTTCAGTTGGTCAATTCCAAAATAACATAGTTTACTAGTAAGTCCCCCAAAACTCACATTGATTTTGCTAACTAACGACTACTACAATAGTCGATCGATATTTCATTTATCCCCCCCCCCTCCCATTTGAAAAAAAAAAAAGAAATCCACCTAGAATGAATTACTAATGTAAAAGTTACCCATCTTGATTTTTTTGATGTCATTGTTTTCAATTGCTTTAGTGGCTGTAATAACTATATCTTCATATCAATTATTTCAATACAATAGTTAGCTTTTTATGTTAAAGAGAAAGTGCCCCACACCCCAACCCCCTCCCCCCTCCCCTCCAATCACCATTGCAATAAATTGGTTTGGTTACTCAATACTGTTAGATTATTGTCACCGTAAATTACTAAATACGAACTAATCCTATAGATCCCAGTTGGGACATACGGCTGCTAAATAAACAGATACCTAAACAGTTTTTTTTTGGGGGGGGGGATTAAATGAACAAAAAACTATAATCTTCAACAGTAGGAATTAAAACCAATATTATGGCAAACTAACAGAATAATATATATCTCAATTACTACGCTGTGATTTGCATATAGCACCATCACCATGACAACTAGACACGTTTCAAAACTAGCAACTCACACTAAAAAAAAGTGGAAGTAAAATTCTCTGGTACTCTTGCTGCCTCAGGGGGAAATATATTGTTATATTGTTTTCCCTTACAAAACGTCTTTAAAGGATAAAAACTTAGATAAGCAAACTGACTAAACTAGATTTTATAGTAAGTGAATGTAATTTCAAAAAGGTAAATCGAGGAATTTGATTGGCTGTCTACTGTAATTGATTTGTCTCGTTGGTTTACTTCCCATGACATAAAGCTAATCATCATGTATCGATGATTCTGATTGGCTGCAAGTTTTAATAGCAGTATTCATGATGAATGTTTGGTTGAGTTTTTTTGTGGCTTTTTTTTCACCAAATGAAAATATACAGATAAATCTGATTGGTTGTTCATTTCAATTATAGATATCTGATTGGCTTACTCCTCCATGACATACATGTAATTGTAATATTTTTGCCAAATGTATCGATTATTTTGATTGGCTGTGCATTTCATTTGTCGTTTCTGATTACTTTATGCCTCCGTGTGTATCGATGAATCTGATTGGTTGTCCATTTCAATTGCCGTATCTGATTGGTTTAATCCTCTCCATAATATATAAAATGATAGTTTATTTTACTTCATCAATTTTAACGACCAAGTATTTATTATTTGTAGCTAAATTTCTAACGCTTTCAATTTCATGACTCACTCGTTCCACGTGTTGTTACTCCCAAGTAATTTGCATATCTGCTGTCTGAATGGTTGAGAGAAAGAGAGAGAGAAAGACGGACGGACGGGAATATAATTATTATATTTGCTTCGTGGCAGATTTCGCGGATAGAGTAATTTACGTGTATACGTCAGTGAAGTTGGACTAGTAGGCTGGAGTAGATTGAGGGCGCTGTCGCTAATGCTCCAGTGGCTAGTATTTGATAGAGATGAGAGATCTTGATTTTCGAAATTCTGATAGCATTAAGACGTTTCCGTTGTTTCACGACGTGTCCCGAGTTGTTCCGATGAAATATGTATGTAAAATTGAATCCTCTTTTTCATGATTTTTTTTCCTGAAAGGTGTGATTGGCTTGAAAAATAATGTTATCACCTGATCGGATCCTGCTCTCATTTTGTTTTAATGCGGTTCGTTCATTTTTGTATTGTTTTCTACTTTTGGTAGTTTGTTATTTAAAATCTAATTCATCGGCGAGAATGCCATCTCCATATTGAAAAAAAAATGCAATGACAAGCTCATGTTGCTTTCAATAATTCGATAGTTAACATCATTATTAGCTGTAGGGTTTCAGCAAACTGTATAAGGTGTTGTTACACCCACACTAGCCAATCAGAGGCACTGTGTGTTGTTCGCATGCTAGCCAATCAGAAGCACTGTGTATTGTTGTTGTTCGCACACTAGCCAATCAGAAGTACTGTAGTAACCAATACAAATACAGTACTGACATACAATTTCTAAAATACTTGCAATTCAGAGATTGTCACGAAACAGTGGAAGAAGTATTTCATTTTTAAAATGATGGGTCTAAATATATCATTTTTGAAAACCATCTGGTATTTCTCTGCAAGAAATGAAAACAAAAACACCTTGTTATTGTGCAATAACTGTGACGTCATTTAACTTGATGTTTTCTGTGCAATAGCTATGACGTCATTTAACTTGATGCTTTCTGTGCAATATCTGTGACGTCATTTACATGGTCTGTGATAACTTTGGATCTTTATGTAAATATATGTCGTCATCAATTCATGTGTTGATCACGTGATCAATGGTAATCCTGTACATACATACATTCAACGTTCATTCTATTCCCTAGACTGAAGCAGTGCCGCCCTGTTTTTACAATAACACATAGCCAGTACATCTTCAGAATCATACATTCACTATTCAGTCTCGTGTATTCTTTGATAACAAGCAAAAATTCTCTCTCCACCAGTCCTGTATTTATGATAGATTGATTGATCAAGTCCTTCGTTAAAAATAGGATTTTTTTTCCATTTGATCTTATCATTCATAATACATGTATGTACTTTAGAACATATTACGTAAAAGAATAGCACCCAACACGAGGCCTGGTTTCGGACGAAGTTACTGTGATAGAAACAGTATGCACCGAAGTTGACCGAGATGACGTAATTGGTATTGACTGAAGTTGTCCAAATGAGAACGATTTGCCAAAGTTGCCTAAGTGTAAGCAGAATTGGCCAAAATTTTCCAAGTGTATATTATGTTGTCCAAAGTTTTCCAAGTGTAAATGATATTGGCCAAAGTTTTCCAAGTGTACATGATGTTGGCCAAAGTTTTCCAAATATAAAGGATATTGGCCAAAGTTGCCTTAATGTAAGAAGTATTGGCCAAAGTTGCCTTAATGTAAGAAGTATTGGCCAAAGTTGCCTTAATGTAAGAAGTATTGGCCAAAGTTGCCTTAATGTAAGAAGTATTGGCTAAAGTTGCCTAAGTATAAAGGATATTGACTGAGGCCAAGGTTGTAGAGTTATCTCTCTACGAAATTTGTACGGTCTCTGTCGCATACCTTACCTTGTTGTTCAGGAATCAATCTCAAATCAAAACGATGGCCCAATGTTTGTGTTTTCATACGTTTGGCTGTAATGTATCACATCCAACTGACAATTTTTGCCTTGTCTTCAAACACCCTCTCTCGTTCACCAACTTCCAATGCTTGAGACCTTCTGTTGTAGTTCTACAATCTGATCTGCACAATGACGTCATTTTATCACGTCTCAAACCAGTCTGCTCTTGAAAGCGTGACACAAGACGACTGTCACTTTGGTGTTACCTTCAATGTTTTCATCACGTTAACTTTTCAAATTTACGTGAACTGCTTCTGTCTGAAGAATAAGAGAAACATGATATGGAATAATGTGGTTACATAACTGTTAGAGTTGAAAGGCAAGATTGTATAGTTTGACAAGACTTCTGACAATCCAGGGATTGTGTCTTGATACAATTAAACGAGGTATAATTTCACATAATTTCATATAATTTCGATCACTTGCTAATTACGTGATTATGTAATTAAATATTCCCTCTGTGTTTTTCATTCTCAGTCTTTCTTTCACTGTCTGTCTGTCTGTCTGTCTGTCTGTCTGTCTGTCTGTCTGTCTGTCTGTCTGTCTGTCTGTCTGTCTGTCTGTCTGTCTGTCTATCTGTCTATCTCGCTCTGTCTCTCTCTGTCTCGCTCTGTCTCTGTCCCTCTGTCTCTCCCTCTCTCTCTCTCTCTGTCTCTGTCTCTGTCTCTGTCTGTCTGTCTCTCTCTCTCTCTCTCTCTCTCTCTCTCTCTCTCTCTCTCTCTCTCTCTCTCTCTCTCTCTCTCTCTCTCTCTCTCTCTCTCTCCATGGATTCTGAATAATGATTCAAGATTTTACCTAAATTAGTGGCAACAAATGAATAAATAAATAAATACTACAAAGTATCCATGACATGCCGGAAATGGTGTGAATTGACGCTGAGGGTCACTGTCAAAATATTAAGACAAAGCTTATTACACCTGATAATGTGGGGGTAGACACTTGGATTGAGTAGCTATGTATTATGCTTTTTGAGTTGTACACTTCATCGTGATTGATATCAACAAATACGTCCGCCATTTATGAAGCAGAGAGCAATAAAGTAATGCATGTGTATATATCTATTAGTATATTACCTTTAGGTATGGTTCAAAAGAAGTTGATCACACATACGAAGTGTCTGCAGTGTGCCAGAAATGGTTTAGGTTTATATTCTACCACGAAGATCAAGGTCAAAGGGCAAACAGCACTTGTCTCATGATCACACAAAAAACGTGCATATTATATTGATTGAAGGATACATCAAGTCTAGCATCCTGTAATGCCGACATTAATTATTCCCTATTGAGTATCTTCTTTTCTTCGGCTAGGGTCAAACAAACCACAAAGTATCTACTGGTCGTTAGTACCTTGACCTTAAACCGCAAGATGTCACGTGAAAAGATAAATGAAGGAGTGATAAATGACATGACACATGCTGGAATTTAATAATTTGAAAACAATTCGATGTAATAGTTGGCGTGCTGTTCACGCCAGACTTGACACGTGGAGAGAGCCCTCTGGTGGCCACAACCAAAATATCATGCGTGTCAGTGTTGGATTGAACCAAAATATTCAAACTCTGGGACAGAACTAATGAAATGATTATAATCATTGTCTGTAACTGTCTTTCGGTGGTTGGTGTTCATTCATTAAACAAATATACTTATACTTGGTGTCCATGTTGTAAAGTAACTATAGTTACGCTCTCACCAGGCGTTCGTCACTTTAGCATGAAAGTTGTGGTTGTTACAACTAATAATGTAGTAATGATAATTACATTACCAGATAATGTAGCAAAGATTTACCGATAACGTAGAAATCGATATTGTACACAAAACGTATGACATGTCGTTTGGCAACAATATTATGAGGTCTAAAATTAGATGCATTCAGAAACTTTTTAATCATTCTAAGTCACTGAAATTTTTCTCGTAAACACTAAAGTTCTGTAAATGTTAAGTATTTGTCTCAAACTTATTTCCTCTCCCACTAACCAGTACACTATCGGTCCACATCTCAACACCATTTAGCCCAGTCTCTCTAATATATATATATATATGTATCTTTATACTACAGCTAGTACATATTTCCTTATTCTATTTCTGTCTCCCAATCCCCATGCCCTCAAAATCAACCATAATAATACTTACGTTGGAAACCAATTGGAGAGAGAGAGAGAGAGAGAGAGAGAGAGAGAGAGAGAGAGAGAGAGAGAGAGAGAGAGAGAGAGAGAGAGAGAGAGAGAGAGAGAGAGAGAGAGAGAGAGAGAGAGAGAGAGAGAGAGAGAGAGAGAGAGAGAGAGAGAGAGAGAGAGAGAGAGAGAGAGAGAGAGAGACTATGATTCAATGCCAATAGCCATTGAGTGATCTAGTGATAGCGGTAGAAGTACATTGTGTCCTGAAGACGTGTGAATGCTGAATGTTAACAATAGATTATAGTATCGTATTACCGTCTGAGTAAAACTTACAATCATTTTAGAATATCATCTGATATTCATACTTCGACCAAACAGACCAAAATATGTCACTTGGAGACTTGACTGGAATGTTGATGTAGGGAGTGGGTGAGTAATGAGTTGATAGTACGAGCTGTGAAGGTTGAAAGAAAACACACCTATCAGAAATGTCACTGCAGAATTAGAAATCCATCCATGACATGGACTGCAGACGACGCCCAAGAGACATATGTATAAAAATGACTCCTTTGATCATTTTACACCAAAATCTATACTAGCGTAAGTCATTTGTTGTCATGGTTACAATGATTTTGTAGTAAAATTAAACTCATATACGGATGAATGTCAGGACAATTTTGGCGCGCAAATGCCCCCATGAGTATACTATTTCAAGCGAGTCAGCTTTGCATTTTACGCTTCTTTGACCTTGCGATTTCCGCTTTTAAACATAATTTCTTCGCGGACGATAGAATGTTGGGCTTTCAGGCGGCAAAAAGTTCCCGCCCACATTTGAAGTGTTCTTTTGGTTTGATTTTCAAGGCGTTCGTTGACCTCAACCCCCTCACTAAATGCAGTCATTGACCTAAACCCCCCCCCCCCTTGCTTCATCACATCCGTACATCAATCAACATTCAAGATAAAATCTGTCTACGCAAAACGCAGTGTAAACTGACCGCTAAACTTTCATGTACGCCATGCAAGAAATATTCTTGCCAGATAAGTTTTCGTTTCGAAAGTTAACGATATCGCCGAAATGTTATAACACTTCCTATAATCAGTTCTAGCTATATAGGAGGCATAGATAGATAGATAGATAGATAGATAGATAGATAGATAGATAGATAGATAGATAGATAGATAGATAGATAGATAGATAGATAGATAGATAGATAGATAGATAGATAGATAGATAGATATAGATAGATAGATAGATAGATAGATAGATAGATAGATAGAGAGAGAGATCGATAGATAGATAGATAGATAGATAGATAGATAGACAGACAGACAGACAGACAGACAGACAGACAGATAGATAGATAGATAGACAAACATACAGACAGACAGACAGACAGATAGGATAGATAGACAGACAGACAGACAGACAGACAGACAGATAGAATAGATAGATAGACAGGATAGATAGATAGAGATAGATAGATAGATAGATAGATAGATAGATAGATAGATAGATAGATAGATAGATAGATAGATAGATAGATAGATAGATAGATAGATAGATTTATTTCTTTTTGGAATTAAAAAATGCTCTTCCGTGATTTACGTGCAAACATCGTTACGTGCCATAGGGGGCGCTATTACCATACATCGAGTACGTACGTACGTATGTACTGCTCTCCGATTTGTGGAATGTTTTTATGGGAAATATCTAATGATCACTGGATATAGGAATTGTCGTCTTTATAATTAATGTGAAACATTGATCGCCAAGCTGAGTATTTCCAACACATTGGTAGATAATAATATGATTAATGTAAGCAACGGTCGTCACGATACAAGTTTTCGCTGATACTAATAGAAAGCGAAAACACAATGTAATAGTGAAATTCTATTTTTAAAATTTGCAGTTATTTATATCTGTATTACTATGTCTGAGAGAGAGAGAGAGAGACAGACAGACAGACAGACAGACAGACAGACATACAGACAGACAGACAGACAGACAGACAGACAGACAGACAGACAGACAGACAGACAGACAGACAGACAGACAGACAGACAGACAGACAGCGGGTGCATTTAAAATGAGAGTTTTGTTAATAAATTTAATACTAAAGAGTATTTTAATGACAAAGAACGAAGTACAAACTGTAAGGGTACATGGTGATAATTTGAAGAATGGCAACAACACAGACAGTGATAGGCTGGGAAGAATAACAGCTCTATAGGAAAGAACTGAATGAGTTGGAGTGTAGATGGAAGGAATATTGTTCCAGATTGAAGAAGTGTAAGGGAAGGATCGCATCGCTGTCTAAACGTCTTAGTTATATATAGTATTTACAGCATCAATGTATCTGAAGAGGATCGTAGTTGTCTAGGGGGAGCATACAACTGGGGATCGTAGTTGTGTCTAGGGGGAGCATACAGATGAAGGCGTGAAAGATATTGAGGACCAGTCGCCTCCGTCGCGTAGAGAGAAGAAATTTGGTATTGTATATGAGAGCTAGCTAATTGGCAGCTACTGCAACGTGATTGGACGTGGCATGACTTTGTGGCTCTGGCATACAAGGCGTGCAGCTGCATTCTGGAGGCGATGTCTGTTGTTAATTGCATGCTTGGGACAAACAGAAAAAAGACTTAGTGTATTGCAGTAGATAGTCCAATCGGCTATATATTGTATAAGAAAATGGTGTATTGAAGAGATCTTGAGTGGAGGCGGATATATGATGCCTTGCAAACATTCTGAATATGCTCTGCCATGTTCACAATGCAGTAGAAAGTAACCCAAAAGTTCTTTACATTAGGGAAAATTTATACATCCTAATTTTGTGATGTGAGTGAGGAGAGACTTTTTTCACAACCTGTGCTGGTGATATGACTAAGTGTAGCTTCAGGTTTACTGTTATTTAATTCAAATTGGAGTTTTTCAAAAGCTTCACTCAGTCCAACTACAATTTTGAGCCAACTCGGAGATGTGGATTTGAGAAAATGTAAAATTGGGTTTGGTAGAAGAAATACTAATTCAGTTCTTTTTTATTTTTGATTAGGTAAAACTTTACCAACGTACCTTTCCACCTCATACACTGTGACAGGAGGTCTTTTTCAGGGTAGAGTAGTAAGTCTAACTTCAAAAGCTGGCAGTGGACTGGAGTTTGTTATCCATGCATGTTTTAAAAATGAGAGATACAGTTTTACATAGTTTCAATTGCGTGTGGAATTTGATCGATTTTTGCGCTTCGATACAATTGACTGTCATCAGCGACAATATGAACTCACGAATCAAAAAGAGGCTGGGTGTACATGACAGACACCTAGGTCTAAGTAGGAAACCATGAGGAACATCCAAGATTAGCTTGAGAATAGACGAAGACAACGTTAACTCGTTAACGGTGATAGTTTGAGTTCTGTTGTAATGTAAAACAGGACAGGGCAAAATCTGTGATACCATAAAGTGTGTTCGAGTCGATGGAGTAAGATATTATATTATCTATGGTAACACATGTTGCAGATACGCCAAAGGAGATATACAATACTGATTTTAACCTTGTTCAAGGACACAAAAAAGGTCGCTGTTTCCGTGCTATGGGACGGTCTGTATGCTGATTGAAGGCTAGGGGTGTAACGGATTCATTGAAGTGACGAACTATTCGATTCATGATCTTAGAGAGAATACCTAGATTTGCAACAGAGTGGCATATTAAGTCAGTAGAATTGGAGCAAGTCGTGAGAAATCTTACGAGTGCAGTCTTGACGAGTGTGAATAAACCAGAGGAGAGCGAGTTATTAGTTAAGGAAGGTCTTAAGGTTTCCAGACGATCGACTAATAATAAGTAAGTTGAAAATGTACATCAGCCGCACATCAGACGAGTAGAACGAATTCCTCCTTTAGAGAGATCAAATTGGATGATCGCGTTCATTCAATTCCACAGCTCCTCGGTTATGTCAGCGTCAGTTATACAGCACTTTACCGCCATAATAGATGAATACTTGACTTGTGACTAATTCAGTTATTACATGTAAAAAAACCCACAATATTCTTGATTTACCTTGAAAATAGGTTGGAGGTTTTTATATATATATATATAACTCGGTGAGTATCAATCTGCTAAGACAGTGCTCTATACCGCAGTGGCAGAGCGTAATAGTTTTGTATATATATAAATATATATATATATATATATATATATATATATATATATATATATATATATATATATATATATATATATATATATATATATATATATATATATAACATACCTGTTACAATATTCGAGCTGTCTATATACACCCAGTGTAGTGACGCTTAACTATAGACTAGTCGTTGAATTCAGTAGACATATTACTGTACCTGGTGCTGTCTTCGAGGCATCATAGTTAGAGTTTATGTCAGGACCTCATAGTCTTGTAGTTTGGACTTCAGTGTCATATCGTTGTTGTAGAAGAAAAAATAGTAGAGCTACAGTAACTGTCATCCTCACTGTATACAACGTTTGTATGTTCGAAGTCACTCTTCGTATTTGACAGGACAGTTTTCAACTTCAACCGGGGTATCACTTCTACTTCGTCGAGTTTCGAAGACCGATGTCATTTTTACTGTGAAAGAAGCTTGGAAGCCCGGAATAACTCATAGGGTAAGGCCTCTGCAAGAGACAGTTTTCGCAGTCCAATGTAGTCTTCGCCGACGACAGTGTTTTGTAGATATCTATAGTCACCACAGTAGACGAAGTTTTGAGTGTGATGGCAATAGTACACATCTATAAATAACTCTGAAAGAATTGAAAGAAAGAAATGAAAAATAAAATAATCTTAACAGGTTTCTTTAAACGCACATGGAAATTGAAAAACTAAATCATAACCTTCGATGGATGCGTTTACGGCAAATCAAAAATCGAAGCCATGTTTTACTGATATTTTACTGATGCATTTAGATTCCGTTTTTCAACAGATTAAAAAATATGGCTTTAACGACACAAAAGACAGGACACAATTAGTGACGTATGGGAAGAAGTTTGTCATTTAAAACTGTTTACCAGTGTTTTCTTTGCCAACAAATACAATTCGGTACTGTATTCCCCTGTCTTCTAACTTTAGAAATGTTGTAGTTACGTGATGTGAACTTTTTTACGATCCACTCTTTTGCCAGAAGTGACACCTAGTATTAGACATTTTGGCGATTCATTTATTTATCCGTTTCATTTTAGCCGCGATAATCTCTTTTCATTTCCTAGACATGATCAATAATTTGACCCTTCTGTTTCAACGAGAAACAAAAACGTAGGACGAACTGCGAAATATATGGATTACAGTTGTCCGCTCACTAAAGGTCGGGGAATTCAAAATATGATATACACCCATATTGTACGTTTGTATGTCGGATGCGCTCGCACTTCAACCAAACAATGTCATTCCACCGTTTAAAATTGACGTATTTAATATCTAATATGTTTACAAACGCAAATCAAAAATGCAAGTCGCAATCCTGTGTTGAATCACAGACAAGTATGCATGTATGTATGTATGTATGTATGTATGTATGTATGTATGTATGTATGTATGTATGTATGTGTGTGTGTGTGTATGTATGTATGTGTGTGTGTGTGTGTATGTATGTATGTATGTATGTCTGTATGTATGTATGTATGTATGTATGTATGTATGTATGTATGTATGTATGTATGTATGTATGTGTGTGTGTGTGTGTATGTATGTATGTATGTATGTATGTCTGTATGTATGTATGTATGTATGTGTGTGTGTGTGTGTATGTATGTATGTATGTCTGTATGTATGTATGTATGTATGTATGTATGTATGTATGTGTGTGTGTGTGTATGTATGTATGTATGTATGTATGTCTGTATGTATGTATGTATGTATGTATGTATGTATGTATGTATGTATGTATGTATGTATGTATGTACATGTGTGTATGTATGTGTGTATGTGTGTATGTATGTATGTATGTATGTATGTATGTATGTATGTATGTATGTATGTATGTATGTGTGTGTGTGTGTGTATGTATGTATGTATGTATGTATGTATGTATGTATGTATGTATGTATGTATGTATGTATGTTTTTGTGTTTTTGATAATCTCTGCATTTAATTATTTTTATTTATTTATTTGTTTATTTATTTTAATATCAGATTATACCAATGCTTATTTTGTCCACCAATCCTTAATAATACTTTTAAAAATGATAGTAATTTTGGCGATCTTTGTCCGATTCGTATTTTAAGTTGACGAAAAAGTAATGTAAACAAGTTGTTAGACTTTACATTTCGGAACATAGTCAATATAGTGGCGTAAACGTTTTATCACAACATAACATAACATGCTGGCTTGCTTTGGCCTAATAAAAAAGGTAGTTTGGTTCCGGTTACCCAACCCACCTTGTTTTTCACGCCGACCCTAAACTTTTTTTTACTTATTCGAGAAAATCGCGAAAATTGTGAAGTCTCGACATCAACTTAAAAGACAATATAAAACTGTTCTTCCAATCTGTAATGGCTGTACATCTGATGGGAAGAAACCAATAGCACAGAGACCATATGGAAAACAATGAAAACATAAACTGCTTGAACTACATACACTCAGATATTAAAAATCTACCTACCCCACCTATTATAAAATTGAATAGTCGGAACCACACATTTTTGTTACGTCTTATATGTTTGTTTTTCAAAGTTACTGTATACAGGGCCATCATTATCCTTACCGATCTCAAGAAAGTATAGGCAAGATATTAGAGATGGTGCGAATCAAAACTAAATCAAAGGAATAGAAAGCTAAGGGCGAGATGACTAGTTAAATGTAGGATAAAAAACTACATTTCCAAGTTATGCCTCAGATCTTGGGCCTCCACCACCACCGCCACCACCACCATCACCACCCCCCCCCCCCCACACACACACACAGTGTTAAATTTCACATCCCAAACATTAGTCAGATCCTATCCGTAATTATTGATTAATATTGATCTCAAGTCACTCTGCGACTGGACTTTCCATTCTTTGAACTGGAGTTCATTTCCCTTTAGACAGTTGGGTATTCCTATAGGTACGGATAACTATACGTAAACTTCAATTAGGTTTTCACCTGTACCGTTACCGGTAGTCTTCAACGGAAGCAACACTTCCGGTGTTTCATTACACTGATTGTATCGTTTGACACACGGGTGCAAATGTAATGAACGGAAAGATGTTCGTTTGAAGAGTTTCGGTTGAACCTTTTCATCTCGTTCTACCGCAGACACAAACGTGATGGGAAATGTAAAGGTGGTTTTTTTGGTTGATATCATCACCTTTGGAACCATCTTTCGAATTCATGTCTAATAATTATTTCTTTTAAATGTGTCTACAAATACAGTTTAAGTACGCCAAAATGATGTACACAAACACAAAAGTATTGGGCCATGAAATCTAGGCGGAAAATATACAGTGTTCAATAGGACATAGGTCAAAGCCTCACTATTGATTATAGTCAAATAACTGTCTGGAAAGTGGTAAATAATCAGGCAGCATTGTATATTTAATTTACCACCACACTATAATGACTCCATAACTGATCTAATGATGCGATAAACTTGATCACTACTTCCATATGCATATTGAGAAAAGTTTTTGATTAGACTCATTCTCATCCGTCGTTCATACAGTTCCACAGCTCCTCGGTTATGTCATCGTCAGTTATACAGCACTTTACCGCCATAATAGATGAATACTTGACTTGTGACTAATTCAGTTATTACATGTAAAAAAAAAATATTCTTGATTTACCTTGAAAATATGTTAGAGTTTTTTTTTTTTGAGAAAGTTACAGAAAGCTTTTTATTTCCAAAGCGAATGCACTATGTTAAAGCTTATTCAGTAGGAATACGTGTCGTCACGTGCACATCATAATATCGGTGGTTTATTTTGCTCAGTGCACAAGACCATAAGAATTAAGTACTATATATAAGTTACAACTTCATAATGTTAACTATTAATTACAACTATTTTATTTTTAAAAAACCATACTTCCATTTATCTTCGAATTGTTAAAAGTCTGAAAAATATTATTGATAACTTTGATTGTCAGATGTTCGTTCAGCCAAGGAAAATACTTGTGACCTAAGGGGCTTTGTCACTACGAGTCTAGTGACAACTCTTGGGTCACAAGTATTTTCCGGCTGAATTAAGAAAAACATTGGAGAATAACATAGTTATACCAGTGTCAGTAATATCAAGGAAAATTCGGGGAAAGTAATGGCAATTTTGAGCGTTTTGACTCATATTTCAAACACAGCAGAACCAGTGACGTAGACACGCGTTACGTTGTCGTGACACAGACACGTGTTGCCGTGATATGATGACGTAGAACGATCAGTGTATATTAAATTAAAGATGGCGGTAGTGAATTCGCACTTCATCGGCGAACTTGAGATTTTGTGAAGGATTAATTGGTCCAGATCAGTTTTGATTCATCTTTCTGCAAAGAAAGGTCATGGTATTGACCATTTACAATCCACCATTGTATTTAGAAATTAATACAAACACTCATCGGCATAATAGTACGAACTTGATGTCAGGTCACAGGTCAAAGACCACTTCGTCAGCATAATCAGTTGAGAATACTCCGGGAAAATACCATGCATAAACAACGGACTTTATTTTTACCACCAACAAGAAGAGGACATTCTTGCATCCTGACAGTGTTGCAATGGTGTGATTTAATTATACCAATCGTCTTTTCAGTGATAAATGCTGAATGTATACAAAATGAGACGATTTTCTGTTTGAACGTACCTCCATCTATTGTTTTTTTTCAAGAGCAACATGCACAATACTGTCCTGATGAGGGTCAGATCAATCTGGTCATAGATCTTGGAGAGGGAATCCGGGAACCCTCCAAGATATATGCCCTGGCCAATTAATGGCAGAACGTTTTATCTAGGGAACGCCACCTATATAAGGCATTGCTTTTATTCCCGCCATGAATCACGCCCTCTTGCGGACCGTGTTCTATCGTTGTCGTAAATCGCTATCCGTATTACGGCAACGTTGCCTCACTTCACTTACTCCGTTGCGTCAAAAGAAAGTTACCATAGTATGCACTGGCTTGTGAGAATAGAAAATGGCCTTTCCTTCAAAGTTGCCTAACCCAAACTCTGATTGAAGTTGGTAATGAATGTCAGTGTTAGAGGGAAATGCCACGACAGGAAATGAAGGCATTTTCGTTAAGGGTGCAGTGGCCCATTTTTTTCTGTTTCTCATTACCTGACCAACCCAAATTTCCAGTTCCGAGATCAAAATAAAAAAAAAAATTCGCCCGCCCTCTCTAGCAAGAATAAGCAAGAGTTTTAACTCGTCGACTTCGTCTCCAGTCAGGGTGGCGGCGGCGGCGACACTTGACGGAAATTATTCAAAGGGGGGAGGGGGGATAAGATCGTTAACATGTCAAATGTGTAGAGAAGCTGGGAAAGGACTTGTGAAAAAGACTACTTATTACATGGTGAGTGAGAATGAGGCAAAAAATAATTAATAAGGTTGTTATAGTAAAGCTGGTTTATTAAAACCAACAAAAGAACAAGTTAAAATTGATTTAGAAAAACAAAACAAAACAGATTTTCAAACCATTATTTGATTACATGGCACCTTGTAGATATTTTCAGAGAGGAAAACAGAAAAAAAGTAAACAATAAACAAACAAAGATATTTTGTAAACAAAGAAATTAAACAGAAAACAACTCTTTGTAAACAAATATGGCCAATTCCAAGCCCCTGTGGTTTATCCATAGACAGCGTATGAATTTCCCTCCACTGTCTATGGTTTATCGGAACAATTATTTTCTTTCATTAAAGTCAAGTCTTACATACATTCTACTAGTAATAGGTACCATCCAGAAGCCAGCCATATATCATATTTGTAATCATTAATCTAACAGACAGTATAGACCAGATGTTACTATTGACGTATACATATATGTTCACTTCCGTCATGTTTCCATTCCCAATCATAATATCGGGATATCCGTATGAATGTTGAGAGTGAACAAAGAATTCCTACCTAGTATGATATCAATGGATGTATAAAGTGATGCGATAAGATTGCTTATAGTTGTGGTAATACCTAATCTGGGATGATTTGTAGGGTAGCCCTCCTACAAGGGTCTGGGTAACCAAGACTAAATTATTTGTAGATAGTAGACGTGGTAATACCTAATAAGGGGGTGATTGGAAGGATGGCCTTCCTGTAAGGCTCTGTGTATCCAAGACTAAATTTGTAGTTTTAGTAATACCTAATATGTGGTGACTGGAAGAAGAGTTCTGCAACGGTCTGGGTAACCAATACTAGATTATGTCTGGGTAAAAAGGACTTGGTCATTTATGGTTATAGATAGTCAACGTTAGTGATTTATTAGAATTTATGAATGGATATTTCACACGGTGTACCATTCAAGATGGCAATTTACTTACTGTAGAAGTAGCCGTGTTGTTATTAATTTATATATGCTAATTATTCATAAATTAAATTTGGATATGTTTGCTAGGTAAGATTACGCCAATAGATAGATAGAAAGATGGACATACACACAGACAGGGTTCGCACGGTCCTGGAAAACCCTGGAAAACCCTGGAATTTCAAACCCTCCCTGGAAACCCCTGGAAAACCCTGGAAAAATGCGCCCTACCCCTGGAAAACCCTGGAAAATGATCATGTTCAATCGATCGATTAATATTGATGATCGTCATGTCCGTGCTCGAGCCACCCATTCATATGATTCTGAATCTCGTAAATGTGAAATCGCGAAAATATTTTCAAAGTCTTTCGCCACGCTGGGTGATGAATCAAAATTCACGCCGATTGAACCCAGACAGTCAAGTGATCGTTCCACGAGACACTTTGCCCCACAGACCGCGTGCGTATTAGTTGAATGGGCGCCGCAGTGTTTCTTTCGATCTTGCATATATTGCTACTCCGTACATCTCCCAGTCGTCATTTCAGGGACATGATATTGTAACAGTCCCGACCGGGGTAACATGTACAGTGGGTCTGTTAACAAGATTATCGTAAAACTGTAGCGAGTATCAAAGGATCATCAACCTCGATTAGAAATTGTTACAATTTCGGCGCACGAGTCGACTGATACTACAAGCTAGGGCTAGGGCCTAGGGAAGTGCAGTTGAATTTCCGGGTTGTGGAAGTACGGTTGTGACTTTTATTTCGTCGATAATTGGGTATTTGTGTTACATATTCTAAAAGAATAAACTACTGTTTTATGTTGTCGGTACAGTAACATTCGTCAATGGTCAAGTTGAGTTGAGAAATCACGATGTTCCGCAACTCGTGGCATCCGTATATAAACATCGTGACGCAAGCGATGAATGTATTCAGTTATTCATAGCTCGAAATTTCGTTACGTAAATGACGTTTTTATTCAAAATTTTGAAGAAAAAAATTATTTTAGGTGGCTTATAAATCTAGTAACATCAAACCAAACAATAACGAGGGCAAAATTTAGTTTTTAATTTATTTTTCTGGATATGTCTGAATTAGACTGACGAATGTTGCGACTCAATCTTACACGATCAATGCACCAGCTTGACGAAACGGCTACTTTGGGGGTAGGACAGAGGTTTCTCTGTTAATCTTAGCGTGTAAACGTGGTTTTGAAACCAATGTCTTGCATAGTGTCGATTGTCTTTAAAATGTTTTGTGACATATGGGAACTGTTGTTGATTTTTCTCTTCCATATCAGACAATTAGATGTCATTCAAAAAATATACTTTAGTGTCAACACCCCTGGAAAATGGCCAAAATCAATATGAATACCCCTGGAAAACTGACGAAAAACCCCTGGAAAGTCCTGGAATTTTGTTTTGCTTTAAGTGTACGAACCCTGACAGATATGTATGTATGTATGTATGTATGTATGTATGTATGTATGTATGTATGTATGTATGTATGTATGTATGTATGTATGTATGTATGTATGTATGCATATGTATATGTATATATATGTATATATATATATATATATATGTATTAGTATATATATATACATATATATATATATATATATATATATATATATATATATATATATATACATATATATGGGTGGGAGGGTGAGTGGATAGAAGAATGGATCGATGGATGGATGGATGGACGAAGGGATGGATGGATGGATGGATGGATGGATGGATGAAGACATGGGCGGACGGACATACAGATGGATGGGTAGGTGGGCGGGTGGGTGGATGGATGAATATATATATATTGACAGAAAGAACAGGTATGTAGGTAGGTAGGCAGGCAGGTAGGTATGCAGACAGACAGGTAGGCAGGTAGGCAGATAGATAGATAGATAGATAGATAGACAGATAGATAGATAGATAGATAGATAGATAGATAGATAGATAGATAGATAGATAGATAGATAGATAGATAAATGGATAGATGTGTAGGTAGGTAGCTAGGCGAGCAGACAGATGTAGGACAGTGATAAAGTGAGTGAGACAGACAGATACACAGGCAGACAGACAGACAGACAGACAGACAGACAGACAGACAGACAGACAGACAGAGACAGACAGTGTTTGTAACATATGAATCTGTGTGAAGAACTGTACCATGAAGCAGACGACATTTTTCAGATCTGATTGTGTGAATCATTCTAAAACTTAAAAATGATAGCTGACTTTGAGGCCTGTATCATATATATTCTACATTTTACTTTCAAATTGAGATCATTATATTTTTGAACGATGGTTTCGATATATTTATCGCTATGAATCAACTACATAATATGACGTAATGATATGTGTGTCACTGAGAAGAGAGCTGTAAGTTCCTGTCGAGATTAATGTAGTTTAGACTAAAGGGTATTATCCAAATCTGAAGGATGTATATGGGCATGCTATTTCTGTTTCATGCAAGGGATTTTATATCATGCACGCTATTCTGCATTACTGATGCATTTTCAATCACCACGGTAACACAAAAGGTCAATAGTATCGCATTTACGCAACGAATCCCTGACAGAAATTTGGGTCTTCCAGGACATAATGTTCGTGATTATTTTTGGAAGAATATCACATCAGCATCATATATGTATATAAGGTTCTCTGAACAATGATTGACAATGATGTGGGCTTCACATATAACAGTAAAATGGTTGCTATACCACTATGCATACTTCCTTCCTCAAAATTATTTAAGGGGTTTTCTTTATATTTGCTGAATAATACATGTGACCATATACATTTGTGTCAATTCCTACCTATATGATACCTTATACATTGGTTTACTTGGCTCTGATGATGCATACAATAGGGAATTGAGATTAAGCTAAGTTGTTGAATATCCAATGTGTACTTAGAGGAATGAGCAAAATTTACGACAATGGGAAGGGGGCTGAGAAGTTATTGGGCCATCAAAATTCTGATAGTCTGAAAGGGAGGGAAATTTGAAATGTTTTGCTCTTTATTTGTGATTTCTTGAAACCAAATTAAACTTCAGGAGAAGTAATTTACAGACAATACATCCAAAAAATATCTTTCAGCTTTGCCACAACAAAATACACTATATAGCCAGATAATATGTACTGCATAGTATAATTACCTAAATTCTGGTATTTCAATACCATATTCAAGTGTTATAATACTTTTAAATTATGTCTATAGTTTGATATGTTATGCCTCTAAATAATTTTATATCCCCACTGTAGTGTAGGTGACAGAGAGGGTGGCTAAATAATTTTGAAGTTTCATTTGATGGGAGAGAAGCTACAATTTGTTTAACCGTATTAATTGTGTACATTTATTTCCTAACTGTAGAACTGATGGAAATCGATTGTCATATCTGACATATTGCTAGAGATAAAACCAAAATGACGGAATAAGTACTATGTAATCTCAACTTCACATGTTTTGCCATCATTATATGTGGTTTGCATTGTTTTTACATTCTTATCCAACATTGTAAAAAAAAAATTAAAAATTGACCTACATACCCAATGTGATAGGCTAGGTTGCCCGTTGAACAGTTTCTTTATTTTTTCTAACCTAAGCAATAAACTATCCCTGGGGGTGGTATACTCCATTTTGTGACAAGGCGTGAACGTCAGCAAATGTTGAAATGCGTATATATAATCACCTGGTCTATAAACAAAGTGGCCTACCATCCCCAATGGTGGTTTATTGTTATCATGTTATACCGGTATATTGAAATTCCCAACGAATGTTTTTTTTAAAAACGGGAAAAGCAAACTGGAGTTGAAATGGTAAAGAAAGTGTTAGTTTCGATCGGCCCCGGAATCTGAACATTTGTTGACTTTGTTATTATAATGATTCGGCCGATATCACGATATGAAGTCAGAGAACAACGTCACGTAACTTATATTTGAAACGATAAATCTATTGCCACTGTAATAGTGCAGA